>NC_134688.1:21852838-22110338 GCF_050947455.1 Rhinoderma darwinii | reverse complement strand
ATGCATCCTCATGCCCAGCCAGAGTTCCAGGGTGATTGGTGGTAGGTACCGGTGGGGGGGGCAGCGGGAGAAACCTACATCCCCATGCCCAGCCAGAGTTCCAGGGTGATTGGTGGTAGGTCCCGGTGGGGGGCAGCGGGAGAAACCTACATCCCCATGCCCAGCCAGAGTTCCAGGGTGATTGCTGGAAGGACCCGGTGGGGGGGCAGCGGGAGCAACCTGCATCCCCATGCCCAGCTAGAGTTCCAGGGTGATTGGTGGTAGGTCCCGGTGGGGGGGGCAGCGGGAGCAACCTGCATCCCCATGCCCAGCCAGAGTTCCAGGGTGATTGGTGGTAGGTCCCGGTGGGGGGGCAGCGGGAGCAACCTGCATCCTCATGCCCAGCCAGAGTTCCAGGGTGATTGGTGGTAGGTCCCGGTGGGGGGGCAGCGGGAGCAACATGCATCCCCATGCCCAGCCAGAGTTCCAGGGTGATTGCTGGAAGGACCCGGTGGGGGGGCAGCGGGAGCAACCTGCATCCCCATGCCCAGCCAGAGTTCCAGGGTGATTGGTGGTAGGTCCCGGTGGGGGGCAGCGGGAGCAACCTGCATCCCCATGCCCAGCCAGAGTTCCAGGGTGATTGCAGGTATGTCCCGGTGGGGTGGAAGGGGGGGGCAGCGGGACCAACCTGTGTCCCTATGCCCAGCCAGAGTTCCAGAGTGATTGCAGGTAGGTCCCGTTGGGGGCCAGCGGGAGCAACATGCATCCCCATGCCCAGCCAGAGTTCCAGGGTGATTGCAGGAAGGACCCGGTGGGGGGGGGGCAGCGGGAGCAACTTGCATCCCCATGCCCAGCCAGAGTTCCAGGGTGATTGCAGGAAGGTCCCGGTGGGGGGCCAGCGGGAGCAACCTGCATCCCCATGCCCAGCCAGAGTTCCAGGGTGATTGGTGGTAGGTCCCGGTGGGGGGGCAGCGGGAGCAACCTGCATCCTCATGCCCAGCCAGAGTTCCAGGGTGATTGCAGGTAGGTCCCGTTGGGGGCCAGCGGGAGCAACATGCATCCCCATGCCCAGCCAGAGTTCCAGGGTGATTGCTGGAAGGACCCGGTGGGGGGGCAGCGGGAGCAACCTGCATCCCCATGCCCAGCTAGAGTTCCAGGGTGATTGGTGGTAGGTCCCGGTGGGGTGGAAGGGGAGCAGCGGGAGCAACATGCATCCCCATGCCCAGCCAGAGTTCCAGGGTGATTGCAGGTAGGTCCCGGTGGGGGGGCAGCGGGAGCAACTTGCATCCCCATGCCCAGCCAGAGTTCCAGGGCGATTGCTGGTAGGTCCCGGTGGGGTGGAAGGGGGAGCAACCCGCATCTCCATGCCCAGCCAGAGTTCCAGGGTGATTGCTGGTAGGTCCCGGTGGGGTGGAAGGGGGGCAGCGGGAGCAACCTGCATCCCCATGCCCAGCCAGAGTTCCAGGGTGATTGCAGGTAGGTCCCGGTGGGAGTCAGCGGGAGCAACTTGCATCCCCATGCCCAGCCAGAGTTCCAGGGTGATTGCTGGTAGGTAAGGAGATCCATTTGGTGACCAAACAGCAGTGAAAATAAAAAGGCCCAAATGTCAAAGAATGACACTTCTGCTACTGAAAGTGAAACATTTGAAAGTGAAACATTTAAAATCAAGTTAAAGTGGGGTATGTTCAAAAATGTCAGAGGCGGTGGTGAGCAGCAGAGGCAGGCCGGGGCAGAGTTCCAGGGCCAGGGGGTGACGGCAGGCAGCGTAGGCCGGGGCAGAGTTCCAGGGCGGTGGGGAGAGGACTGGGCCTCAATCCAAGGAGATCCATTTGGTGACTAAACAGCAGTGACAATAAAAAGGCCCAAATGCCAAAGAATGACATTTCTGCTACTGAAAGTGAAACATTTAAAATCAAGTTACAGTGGGGTATGTTCACAAATGTCAGAGGCGGTGGTGAGCAGCAGAGGCAGGCCGGGGCAGAGTTCCAGGGCCAGGGGTGTGACGGCAGGCAGCGTAGGCCGGGGCAGAGTTCCAGGGCGGTGGGGAGAGGACTAGGCCTCAATCCAAGGAGATCCATTTGGTGACCAAGCAGCAGTGAAAATAAAAAGGCCCAAATGTCAAAGAATGCCATTTCTGCTACTGAAAGTGAAACATTTGAAAGTGAAACATTTAAAATCAAGTTAAAGTGGGGTATGTTCACAAATGTCAGAGGCGGTGGTGAGCAGCAGAGGCAGGCCGGGGCAGAGTTCCAGGGCCAGGGGGTGACGGCAGGCAGCGTAGGCCGGGGCAGAGTTCCAGGGCGGTGGGGAGAGGACTAGGCCTCAATCCAAGGAGATCCATTTGGTGACCAAGCAGCAGTGAAAATAAAAAGGCCCAAATGTCAAAGAATGCCATTTCTGCTACTGAAAGTGAAACATTTGAAAGTGAAACATTTAAAATCAAGTTAAAGTGGGGTATGTTCACAAATGTCAGAGGCGGTGGTGAGCAGCAGAGGCAGGCCGGGGCAGAGTTCCAGGGCCAGGGGGTGACGGCAGGCAGCGTAGGCCGGGGCAGAGTTCCAGGGCGGTGGGGAGAGGACTAGGCCTCAATCCAAGGAGATCCATTTGGTGACCAAGCAGCAGTGAAAATAAAAAGGCCCAAATGTCAAAGAATGCCATTTCTGCTACTGAAAGTGAAACATTTGAAAGTGAAACATTTAAAATCAAGTTAAAGTGGGGTATGTTCACAAATGTCAGAGGCGGTGGTGAGCAGCAGAGGCAGGCCGGGGCAGAGTTCCAGGGCCAGGGGGTGACGGCAGGCAGCGTAGGCCGGGGCAGAGTTCCAGGGCGGTGGGGAGAGGACTGGGCCTCAATCCAAGGAGATCCATTTGGTGACTAAACAGCAGTGACAATAAAAAGGCCCAAATGCCAAAGAATGACATTTCTGCTACTGAAAGTGAAACATTTAAAATCAAGTTACAGTGGGGTATGTTCACAAATGTCAGAGGCGGTGGTGAGCAGCAGAGGCAGGCCGGGGCAGAGTTCCAGGGCCAGGGGTGTGACGGCAGGCAGCGTAGGCCGGGGCAGAGTTCCAGGGCGGTGGGGAGAGGACTAGGCCTCAATCCAAGGAGATCCATTTGGTGACCAAGCAGCAGTGAAAATAAAAAGGCCCAAATGTCAAAGAATGCCATTTCTGCTACTGAAAGTGAAACATTTGAAAGTGAAACATTTAAAATCAAGTTAAAGTGGGGTATGTTCACAAATGTCAGAGGCGGTGGTGAGCAGCAGAGGCAGGCCGGGGCAGAGTTCCAGGGCCAGGGGGTGACGGCAGGCAGCGTAGGCCGGGGCAGAGTTCCAGGGCGGTGGGGAGAGGACTAGGCCTCAATCCAAGGAGATCCATTTGGTGACCAAGCAGCAGTGAAAATAAAAAGGCCCAAATGTCAAAGAATGCCATTTCTGCTACTGAAAGTGAAACATTTGAAAGTGAAACATTTAAAATCAAGTTAAAGTGGGGTATGTTCACAAATGTCAGAGGCGGTGGTGAGCAGCAGAGGCAGGCCGGGGCAGAGTTCCAGGGCCAGGGGGTGACGGCAGGCAGCGTAGGCCGGGGCAGAGTTCCAGGGCGGTGGGGAGAGGACTAGGCCTCAATCCAAGGAGATCCATTTGGTGACCAAGCAGCAGTGAAAATAAAAAGGCCCAAATGTCAAAGAATGCCATTTCTGCTACTGAAAGTGAAACATTTGAAAGTGAAACATTTAAAATCAAGTTAAAGTGGGGTATGTTCACAAATGTCAGAGGCGGTGGTGAGCAGCAGAGGCAGGCCGGGGCAGAGTTCCAGGGCCAGGGGGTGACGGCAGGCAGCGTAGGCCGGGGCAGAGTTCCAGGGCGGTGGGGAGAGGACTGGGCCTCAATCCAAGGAGATCCATTTGGTGACTAAACAGCAGTGACAATAAAAAGGCCCAAATGCCAAAGAATGACATTTCTGCTACTGAAAGTGAAACATTTAAAATCAAGTTACAGTGGGGTATGTTCACAAATGTCAGAGGCGGTGGTGAGCAGCAGAGGCAGGCCGGGGCAGAGTTCCAGGGCCAGGGGTGTGACGGCAGGCAGCGTAGGCCGGGGCAGAGTTCCAGGGCGGTGGGGAGAGGACTAGGCCTCAATCCAAGGAGATCCATTTGGTGACCAAGCAGCAGTGAAAATAAAAAGGCCCAAATGTCAAAGAATGCCATTTCTGCTACTGAAAGTGAAACATTTGAAAGTGAAACATTTAAAATCAAGTTAAAGTGGGGTATGTTCACAAATGTCAGAGGCGGTGGTGAGCAGCAGAGGCAGGCCGGGGCAGAGTTCCAGGGCCAGGGGGTGACGGCAGGCAGCGTAGGCCGGGGCAGAGTTCCAGGGCGGTGGGGAGAGGACTAGGCCTCAATCCAAGGAGATCCATTTGGTGACCAAGCAGCAGTGAAAATAAAAAGGCCCAAATGTCAAAGAATGCCATTTCTGCTACTGAAAGTGAAACATTTGAAAGTGAAACATTTAAAATCAAGTTAAAGTGGGGTATGTTCACAAATGTCAGAGGCGGTGGTGAGCAGCAGAGGCAGGCCGGGGCAGAGTTCCAGGGCCAGAGTGTGATACTGTCCGCCGATAGATAACCCTTTGCACATTATCGTCATCATCATTATCAGCAGCAGTTGCTGTCAGCCAGCTCCAGAGTGTATGAGCGGGGTGTGCTGCCCATTGCAGCCCGGGGTAGAGGAGCCGTATGCAAGCTGTGCATGCCCGGTGGCAACAGTGTATGAGCTCCACAGCGCCAGCGGGGGGGGGTGTCCCACTATGTCCCAAGCCGCCTGACACGTACTTCCGGTCGGCTAGGAGGTGGCATGTCACCTGGGCTGTCAGCCAGCCCCAGAGTGTATGAGCGGCGTGTGCCTGCACCCGTGGGGGGGATACAGGAGCCATGGGGAAGCTGTGCAAGACCGGGGGCAGCCGTGTAGGAGCTCTGCAGCGCCCGCTGTGGACTTCCAGGGCAAGAGCGGTAGGAGCGGCCAACTCATGCCGACCTCCTGGAACTCCCCGTCGGCCTCGCTCGCGGGTCGGTCCCGCTGATTTTTCTACCTTCATAATAAAAAAATCTTTTTTTTTTTATGGCATTTTCGGAAGCCTCAAGCCCACCTGGAGTTGCACGAGCAAGGCCACCTCGGCGTCTCCTTCCGAAAGCGGCCGGGAGCCAGTTCCGAGTATGAGCGGCGTGTGCCTGCCTTTTGCACCCGTGGGGGGATAGAGGGGCCCCTTGGGAGCTTGTACATGCCGGCAGCTTCCTTGTGGGAGCTCCACAGCGCCCGCGGCGAGTCCCGTTGTGTCCAGCCGGCTGACAAGCACTTCCGGTCCGCGAAGGATGCATGTCAGCGGCGGTGTGCCCGCTCCGGGTATGAGCGGCGTGTGCCTGCCTATGGCATCCTTGGGGGGATAGAGGAGCCATGGGGAAGCCGTGCCAGCCCGGTTGCAGCCGTGTACCAGCTCCTCAGCGCCAGCGTCGGAGTTTGAGGGCTTTAGCGGTATGCACGGCCAACTCATGCCGACCTCCTGGAACTCCCCGTCGGCTTCGCTCGCGGGTCGGTCCCGCTGATTTTTCTACCTTCATAATAAAAAAATCTTTTTTTTTTTATGGCATTTTCGGAAGCCTCAAGCCCACCTGGAGTTGCACGAGCAAGGCCACCTCGGCGTCTCCTTCCGAAAGCGGCCGGGAGCCAGTTCCGAGTATGAGCGGCGTGTGCCTGCCTTTTGCACCCGTGGGGGGATAGAGGGGCCCCTTGGGAGCTTGTACATGCCGGCAGCTTCCTTGTGGGAGCTCCACAGCGCCCGCGGCGAGTCCCGTTGTGTCCAGCCGGCTGACAAGCACTTCCGGTCCGCGAAGGATGCATGTCAGCGGCGGTGTGCCCGCTCCGGGTATGAGCGGCGTGTGCCTGCCTATGGCATCCTTGGGGGGATAGAGGAGCCATGGGGAAGCCGTGCCAGCCCGGTTGCAGCCGTGTACCAGCTCCTCAGCGCCAGCGTCGGAGTTTGAGGGCTTTAGCGGTATGCACGGCCAACTCATGCCGACCTCCTGGAACTCCCCGTCGGCTTCGCTCGCGGGTCGGTCCCGCTGATTTTTCTACCTTCATAATAAAAAAATCTTTTTTTTTTTATGGCATTTTCGGAAGCCTCAAGCCCACCTGGAGTTGCACGAGCAAGGCCACCTCGGCGTCTCCTTCCGAAAGCGGCCGGGAGCCAGTTCCGAGTATGAGCGGCGTGTGCCTGCCTTTTGCACCCGTGGGGGGATAGAGGGGCCCCTTGGGAGCTTGTACATGCCGGCAGCTTCCTTGTGGGAGCTCCACAGCGCCCGCGGCGAGTCCCGTTGTGTCCAGCCGGCTGACAAGCACTTCCGGTCCGCGAAGGATGCATGTCAGCGGCGGTGTGCCCGCTCCGGGTATGAGCGGCGTGTGCCTGCCTATGGCATCCTTGGGGGATAGAGGAGCCATGGGGAAGCCGTGCCAGCCCGGTTGCAGCCGTGTACCAGCTCCTCAGCGCCAGCGTCGGAGTTTGAGGGCTTTAGCGGTATGCACGGCCAACTCATGCCGACCTCCTGGAACTCCCCGTCGGCTTCGCTCGCGGGTCGGTCCCGCTGATTTTTCTACCTTCATAATAAAAAAATCTTTTTTTTTTTATGGCATTTTCGGAAGCCTCAAGCCCACCTGGAGTTGCACGAGCAAGGCCACCTCGGCGTCTCCTTCCGAAAGCGGCCGGGAGCCAGTTCCGAGTATGAGCGGCGTGTGCCTGCCTTTTGCACCCGTGGGGGGATAGAGGGGCCCCTTGGGAGCTTGTACATGCCGGCAGCTTCCTTGTGGGAGCTCCACAGCGCCCGCGGCGAGTCCCGTTGTGTCCAGCCGGCTGACAAGCACTTCCGGTCCGCGAAGGATGCATGTCAGCGGCGGTGTGCCCGCTCCGGGTATGAGCGGCGTGTGCCTGCCTATGGCATCCTTGGGGGGATAGAGGAGCTATGGGGAAGCCGTGCCAGCCCGGTTGCAGCCGTGTACCAGCTCCTCAGCGCCAGCGTCGGAGTTTGAGGGCTTTAGCGGTATGCACGGCCAACTCATGCCGACCTCCTGGAACTCCCCGTCGGCTTCGCTCGCGGGTCGGTCCCGCTGATTTTTCTACCTTCATAATAAAAAAATCTTTTTTTTTTTATGGCATTTTCGGAAGCCTCAAGCCCACCTGGAGTTGCACGAGCAAGGCCACCTCGGCGTCTCCTTCCGAAAGCGGCCGGGAGCCAGTTCCGAGTATGAGCGGCGTGTGCCTGCCTTTTGCACCCGTGGGGGGATAGAGGGGCCCCTTGGGAGCTTGTACATGCCGGCAGCTTCCTTGTGGGAGCTCCACAGCGCCCGCGGCGAGTCCCGTTGTGTCCAGCCGGCTGACAAGCACTTCCGGTCCGCGAAGGATGCATGTCAGCGGCGGTGTGCCTGCTCCGGGTATGAGCGGCGTGTGCCTGCCTATGGCATCCTTGGGGGGATAGAGGAGCCATGGGGAAGCCGTGCCAGCCCGGTTGCAGCCGTGTACCAGCTCCTCAGCGCCAGCGTCGGAGTTTGAGGGCTTTAGCGGTATGCACGGCCAACTCATGCCGACCTCCTGGAACTCCCCGTCGGCTTCGCTCGCGGGTCGGTCCCGCTGATTTTTCTACCTTCATAATAAAAAAATCTTTTTTTTTTTATGGCATTTTCGGAAGCCTCAAGCCCACCTGGAGTTGCACGAGCAAGGCCACCTCGGCGTCTCCTTCCGAAAGCGGCCGGGAGCCAGTTCCGAGTATGAGCGGCGTGTGCCTGCCTTTTGCACCCGTGGGGGGATAGAGGGGCCCCTTGGGAGCTTGTACATGCCGGCAGCTTCCTTGTGGGAGCTCCACAGCGCCCGCGGCGAGTCCCGTTGTGTCCAGCCGGCTGACAAGCACTTCCGGTCCGCGAAGGATGCATGTCAGCGGCGGTGTGCCCGCTCCGGGTATGAGCGGCGTGTGCCTGCCTATGGCATCCTTGGGGGGATAGAGGAGCCATGGGGAAGCCGTGCCAGCCCGGTTGCAGCCGTGTACCAGCTCCTCAGCGCCAGCGTCGGAGTTTGAGGGCTTTAGCGGTATGCACGGCCAACTCATGCCGACCTCCTGGAACTCCCCGTCGGCTTCGCTCGCGGGTCGGTCCCGCTGATTTTTCTACCTTCATAATAAAAAAATCTTTTTTTTTTTATGGCATTTTCGGAAGCCTCAAGCCCACCTGGAGTTGCACGAGCAAGGCCACCTCGGCGTCTCCTTCCGAAAGCGGCCGGGAGCCAGTTCCGAGTATGAGCGGCGTGTGCCTGCCTTTTGCACCCGTGGGGGGATAGAGGGGCCCCTTGGGAGCTTGTACATGCCGGCAGCTTCCTTGTGGGAGCTCCACAGCGCCCGCGGCGAGTCCCGTTGTGTCCAGCCGGCTGACAAGCACTTCCGGTCCGCGAAGGATGCATGTCAGCGGCGGTGTGCCCGCTCCGGGTATGAGCGGCGTGTGCCTGCCTATGGCATCCTTGGGGGGATAGAGGAGCCATGGGGAAGCCGTGCCAGCCCGGTTGCAGCCGTGTACCAGCTCCTCAGCGCCAGCGTCGGAGTTTGAGGGCTTTAGCGGTATGCACGGCCAACTCATGCCGACCTCCTGGAACTCCCCGTCGGCTTCGCTCGCGGGTCGGTCCCGCTGATTTTTCTACCTTCATAATAAAAAAATCTTTTTTTTTTTATGGCATTTTCGGAAGCCTCAAGCCCACCTGGAGTTGCACGAGCAAGGCCACCTCGGCGTCTCCTTCCGAAAGCGGCCGGGAGCCAGTTCCGAGTATGAGCGGCGTGTGCCTGCCTTTTGCACCCGTGGGGGGATAGAGGGGCCCCTTGGGAGCTTGTACATGCCGGCAGCTTCCTTGTGGGAGCTCCACAGCGCCCGCGGCGAGTCCCGTTGTGTCCAGCCGGCTGACAAGCACTTCCGGTCCGCGAAGGATGCATGTCAGCGGCGGTGTGCCCGCTCCGGGTATGAGCGGCGTGTGCCTGCCTATGGCATCCTTGGGGGGATAGAGGAGCCATGGGGAAGCCGTGCCAGCCCGGTTGCAGCCGTGTACCAGCTCCTCAGCGCCAGCGTCGGAGTTTGAGGGCTTTAGCGGTATGCACGGCCAACTCATGCCGACCTCCTGGAACTCCCCGTCGGCTTCGCTCGCGGGTCGGTCCCGCTGATTTTTCTACCTTCATAATAAAAAAATCTTTTTTTTTTTATGGCATTTTCGGAAGCCTCAAGCCCACCTGGAGTTGCACGAGCAAGGCCACCTCGGCGTCTCCTTCCGAAAGCGGCCGGGAGCCAGTTCCGAGTATGAGCGGCGTGTGCCTGCCTTTTGCACCCGTGGGGGGATAGAGGGGCCCCTTGGGAGCTTGTACATGCCGGCAGCTTCCTTGTGGGAGCTCCAAAGCGCCCGCGGCGAGTCCCGTTGTGTCCAGCCGGCTGACAAGCACTTCCGGTCCGCGAAGGATGCATGTCAGCGGCGGTGTGCCCGCTCCGGGTATGAGCGGCGTGTGCCTGCCTATGGCATCCTTGGGGGGATAGAGGAGCCATGGGGAAGCCGTGCCAGCCCGGTTGCAGCCGTGTACCAGCTCCTCAGCGCCAGCGTCGGAGTTTGAGGGCTTTAGCGGTATGCACGGCCAACTCATGCCGACCTCCTGGAACTCCCCGTCGGCTTCGCTCGCGGGTCGGTCCCGCTGATTTTACTACCTTCATAATAAAAAAATCTTTTTTTTTTTATGGCATTTTCGGAAGCCTCAAGCCCACCTGGAGTTGCACGAGCAAGGCCACCTCGGCGTCTCCTTCCGAAAGCGGCCGGGAGCCAGTTCCGAGTATGAGCGGCGTGTGCCTGCCTTTTGCACCCGTGGGGGGATAGAGGGGCCCCTTGGGAGCTTGTACATGCCGGCAGCTTCCTTGTGGGAGCTCCACAGCGCCCGCGGCGAGTCCCGTTGTGTCCAGCCGGCTGACAAGCACTTCCGGTCCGCGAAGGATGCATGTCAGCGGCGGTGTGCCCGCTCCGGGTATGAGCGGCGTGTGCCTGCCTATGGCATCCTTGGGGGGATAGAGGAGCCATGGGGAAGCCGTGCCAGCCCGGTTGCAGCCGTGTACCAGCTCCTCAGCGCCAGCGTCGGAGTTTGAGGGCTTTAGCGGTATGCACGGCCAACTCATGCCGACCTCCTGGAACTCCCCGTCGGCTTCGCTCGCGGGTCGGTCCCGCTGATTTTTCTACCTTCATAATAAAAAAATCTTTTTTTTTTTATGGCATTTTCGGAAGCCTCAAGCCCACCTGGAGTTGCACGAGCAAGGCCACCTCGGCGTCTCCTTCCGAAAGCGGCCGGGAGCCAGTTCCGAGTATGAGCGGCGTGTGCCTGCCTTTTGCACTCGTGGGGGGATAGAGGGGCCCCTTGGGAGCTTGTACATGCCGGCAGCTTCCTTGTGGGAGCTCCACAGCGCCCGCGGCGAGTCCCGTTGTGTCCAGCCGGCTGACAAGCACTTCCGGTCCGCGAAGGATGCATGTCAGCGGCGGTGTGCCCGCTCCGGGTATGAGCGGCGTGTGCCTGCCTATGGCATCCTTGGGGGGATAGAGGAGCCATGGGGAAGCCGTGCCAGCCCGGTTGCAGCCGTGTACCAGCTCCTCAGCGCCAGCGTCGGAGTTTGAGGGCTTTAGCGGTATGCACGGCCAACTCATGCCGACCTCCTGGAACTCCCCGTCGGCTTCGCTCGCGGGTCGGTCCCGCTGATTTTTCTACCTTCATAATAAAAAAATCTTTTTTTTTTTATGGCATTTTCGGAAGCCTCAAGCCCACCTGGAGTTGCACGAGCAAGGCCACCTCGGCGTCTCCTTCCGAAAGCGGCCGGGAGCCAGTTCCGAGTATGAGCGGCGTGTGCCTGCCTTTTGCACCCGTGGGGGGATAGAGGGGCCCCTTGGGAGCTTGTACATGCCGGCAGCTTCCTTGTGGGAGCTCCACAGCGCCCGCGGCGAGTCCCGTTGTGTCCAGCCGGCTGACAAGCACTTCCGGTCCGCGAAGGATGCATGTCAGCGGCGGTGTGCCCGCTCCGGGTATGAGCGGCGTGTGCCTGCCTATGGCATCCTTGGGGGGATAGAGGAGCCATGGGGAAGCCGTGCCAGCCCGGTTGCAGCCGTGTACCAGCTCCTCAGCGCCAGCGTCGGAGTTTGAGGGCTTTAGCGGTATGCACGGCCAACTCATGCCGACCTCCTGGAACTCCCCGTCGGCTTCGCTCGCGGGTCGGTCCCGCTGATTTTTCTACCTTCATAATAAAAAAATCTTTTTTTTTTTATGGCATTTTCGGAAGCCTCAAGCCCACCTGGAGTTGCACGAGCAAGGCCACCTCGGCGTCTCCTTCCGAAAGCGGCCGGGAGCCAGTTCCGAGTATGAGCGGCGTGTGCCTGCCTTTTGCACCCGTGGGGGGATAGAGGGGCCCCTTGGGAGCTTGTACATGCCGGCAGCTTCCTTGTGGGAGCTCCACAGCGCCCGCGGCGAGTCCCGTTGTGTCCAGCCGGCTGACAAGCACTTCCGGTCCGCGAAGGATGCATGTCAGCGGCGGTGTGCCCGCTCCGGGTATGAGCGGCGTGTGCCTGCCTATGGCATCCTTGGGGGGATAGAGGAGCCATGGGGAAGCCGTGCCAGCCCGGTTGCAGCCGTGTACCAGCTCCTCAGCGCCAGCGTCGGAGTTTGAGGGCTTTAGCGGTATGCACGGCCAACTCATGCCGACCTCCTGGAACTCCCCGTCGGCTTCGCTCGCGGGTCGGTCCCGCTGATTTTTCTACCTTCATAATAAAAAAATCTTTTTTTTTTATGGCATTTTCGGAAGCCTCAAGCCCACCTGGAGTTGCACGAGCAAGGCCACCTCGGCGTCTCCTTCCGAAAGCGGCCGGGAGCCAGTTCCGAGTATGAGCGGCGTGTGCCTGCCTTTTGCACCCGTGGGGGGATAGAGGGGCCCCTTGGGAGCTTGTACATGCCGGCAGCTTCCTTGTGGGAGCTCCACAGCGCCCGCGGCGAGTCCCGTTGTGTCCAGCCGGCTGACAAGCACTTCCGGTCCGCGAAGGATGCATGTCAGCGGCGGTGTGCCCGCTCCGGGTATGAGCGGCGTGTGCCTGCCTATGGCATCCTTGGGGGGATAGAGGAGCCATGGGGAAGCCGTGCCAGCCCGGTTGCAGCCGTGTACCAGCTCCTCAGCGCCAGCGTCGGAGTTTGAGGGCTTTAGCGGTATGCACGGCCAACTCATGCCGACCTCCTGGAACTCCCCGTCGGCTTCGCTCGCGGGTCGGTCCCGCTGATTTTTCTACCTTCATAATAAAAAAATCTTTTTTTTTTTATGGCATTTTCGGAAGCCTCAAGCCCACCTGGAGTTGCACGAGCAAGGCCACCTCGGCGTCTCCTTCCGAAAGCGGCCGGGAGCCAGTTCCGAGTATGAGCGGCGTGTGCCTGCCTTTTGCACCCGTGGGGGGATAGAGGGGCCCCTTGGGAGCTTGTACATGCCGGCAGCTTCCTTGTGGGAGCTCCACAGCGCCCGCGGCGAGTCCCGTTGTGTCCAGCCGGCTGACAAGCACTTCCGGTCCGCGAAGGATGCATGTCAGCGGCGGTGTGCCCGCTCCGGGTATGAGCGGCGTGTGCCTGCCTATGGCATCCTTGGGGGGATAGAGGAGCCATGGGGAAGCCGTGCCAGCCCGGTTGCAGCCGTGTACCAGCTCCTCAGCGCCAGCGTCGGAGTTTGAGGGCTTTAGCGGTATGCACGGCCAACTCATGCCGACCTCCTGGAACTCCCCGTCGGCTTCGCTCGCGGGTCGGTCCCGCTGATTTTTCTACCTTCATAATAAAAAAATCTTTTTTTTTTTATGGCATTTTCGGAAGCCTCAAGCCCACCTGGAGTTGCACGAGCAAGGCCACCTCGGCGTCTCCTTCCGAAAGCGGCCGGGAGCCAGTTCCGAGTATGAGCGGCGTGTGCCTGCCTTTTGCACCCGTGGGGGGATAGAGGGGCCCCTTGGGAGCTTGTACATGCCGGCAGCTTCCTTGTGGGAGCTCCACAGCGCCCGCGGCGAGTCCCGTTGTGTCCAGCCGGCTGACAAGCACTTCCGGTCCGCGAAGGATGCATGTCAGCGGCGGTGTGCCCGCTCCGGGTATGAGCGGCGTGTGCCTGCCTATGGCATCCTTGGGGGGATAGAGGAGCCATGGGGAAGCCGTGCCAGCCCGGTTGCAGCCGTGTACCAGCTCCTCAGCGCCAGCGTCGGAGTTTGAGGGCTTTAGCGGTATGCACGGCCAACTCATGCCGACCTCCTGGAACTCCCCGTCGGCTTCGCTCGCGGGTCGGTCCCGCTGATTTTTCTACCTTCATAATAAAAAAATCTTTTTTTTTTTATGGCATTTTCGGAAGCCTCAAGCCCACCTGGAGTTGCACGAGCAAGGCCACCTCGGCGTCTCCTTCCGAAAGCGGCCGGGAGCCAGTTCCGAGTATGAGCGGCGTGTGCCTGCCTTTTGCACCCGTGGGGGGATAGAGGGGCCCCTTGGGAGCTTGTACATGCCGGCAGCTTCCTTGTGGGAGCTCCACAGCGCCCGCGGCGAGTCCCGTTGTGTCCAGCCGGCTGACAAGCACTTCCGGTCCGCGAAGGATGCATGTCAGCGGCGGTGTGCCCGCTCCGGGTATGAGCGGCGTGTGCCTGCCTATGGCATCCTTGGGGGGATAGAGGAGCCATGGGGAAGCCGTGCCAGCCCGGTTGCAGCCGTGTACCAGCTCCTCAGCGCCAGCGTCGGAGTTTGAGGGCTTTAGCGGTATGCACGGCCAACTCATGCCGACCTCCTGGAACTCCCCGTCGGCTTCGCTCGCGGGTCGGTCCCGCTGATTTTTCTACCTTCATAATAAAAAAATCTTTTTTTTTTTATGGCATTTTCGGAAGCCTCAAGCCCACCTGGAGTTGCACGAGCAAGGCCACCTCGGCGTCTCCTTCCGAAAGCGGCCGGGAGCCAGTTCCGAGTATGAGCGGCGTGTGCCTGCCTTTTGCACCCGTGGGGGGATAGAGGGGCCCCTTGGGAGCTTGTACATGCCGGCAGCTTCCTTGTGGGAGCTCCACAGCGCCCGCGGCGAGTCCCGTTGTGTCCAGCCGGCTGACAAGCACTTCCGGTCCGCGAAGGATGCATGTCAGCGGCGGTGTGCCCGCTCCGGGTATGAGCGGCGTGTGCCTGCCTATGGCATCCTTGGGGGGATAGAGGAGCCATGGGGAAGCCGTGCCAGCCCGGTTGCAGCCGTGTACCAGCTCCTCAGCGCCAGCGTCGGAGTTTGAGGGCTTTAGCGGTATGCACGGCCAACTCATGCCGACCTCCTGGAACTCCCCGTCGGCTTCGCTCGCGGGTCGGTCCCGCTGATTTTTCTACCTTCATAATAAAAAAATCTTTTTTTTTTATGGCATTTTCGGAAGCCTCAAGCCCACCTGGAGTTGCACGAGCAAGGCCACCTCGGCGTCTCCTTCCGAAAGCGGCCGGGAGCCAGTTCCGAGTATGAGCGGCGTGTGCCTGCCTTTTGCACCCGTGGGGGGATAGAGGGGCCCCTTGGGAGCTTGTACATGCCGGCAGCTTCCTTGTGGGAGCTCCACAGCGCCCGCGGCGAGTCCCGTTGTGTCCAGCCGGCTGACAAGCACTTCCGGTCCGCGAAGGATGCATGTCAGCGGCGGTGTGCCCGCTCCGGGTATGAGCGGCGTGTGCCTGCCTATGGCATCCTTGGGGGGATAGAGGAGCCATGGGGAAGCCGTGCCAGCCCGGTTGCAGCCGTGTACCAGCTCCTCAGCGCCAGCGTCGGAGTTTGAGGGCTTTAGCGGTATGCACGGCCAACTCATGCCGACCTCCTGGAACTCCCCGTCGGCTTCGCTCGCGGGTCGGTCCCGCTGATTTTTCTACCTTCATAATAAAAAAATCTTTTTTTTTTTATGGCATTTTCGGAAGCCTCAAGCCCACCTGGAGTTGCACGAGCAAGGCCACCTCGGCGTCTCCTTCCGAAAGCGGCCGGGAGCCAGTTCCGAGTATGAGCGGCGTGTGCCTGCCTTTTGCACCCGTGGGGGGATAGAGGGGCCCCTTGGGAGCTTGTACATGCCGGCAGCTTCCTTGTGGGAGCTCCACAGCGCCCGCGGCGAGTCCCGTTGTGTCCAGCCGGCTGACAAGCACTTCCGGTCCGCGAAGGATGCATGTCAGCGGCGGTGTGCCCGCTCCGGGTATGAGCGGCGTGTGCCTGCCTATGGCATCCTTGGGGGGATAGAGGAGCCATGGGGAAGCCGTGCCAGCCCGGTTGCAGCCGTGTACCAGCTCCTCAGCGCCAGCGTCGGAGTTTGAGGGCTTTAGCGGTATGCACGGCCAACTCATGCCGACCTCCTGGAACTCCCCGTCGGCTTCGCTCGCGGGTCGGTCCCGCTGATTTTTCTACCTTCATAATAAAAAAATCTTTTTTTTTAATGGCATTTTCGGAAGCCTCAAGCCCACCTGGAGTTGCACGAGCAAGGCCACCTCGGCGTCTCCTTCCGAAAGCGGCCGGGAGCCAGTTCCGAGTATGAGCGGCGTGTGCCTGCCTTTTGCACCCGTGGGGGGATAGAGGGGCCCCTTGGGAGCTTGTACATGCCGGCAGCTTCCTTGTGGGAGCTCCACAGCGCCCGCGGCGAGTCCCGTTGTGTCCAGCCGGCTGACAAGCACTTCCGGTCCGCGAAGGATGCATGTCAGCGGCGGTGTGCCCGCTCCGGGTATGAGCGGCGTGTGCCTGCCTATGGCATCCTTGGGGGGATAGAGGAGCCATGGGGAAGCCGTGCCAGCCCGGTTGCAGCCGTGTACCAGCTCCTCAGCGCCAGCGTCGGAGTTTGAGGGCTTTAGCGGTATGCACGGCCAACTCATGCCGACCTCCTGGAACTCCCCGTCGGCTTCGCTCGCGGGTCGGTCCCGCTGATTTTTCTACCTTCATAATAAAAAAATCTTTTTTTTTTTATGGCATTTTCGGAAGCCTCAAGCCCACCTGGAGTTGCACGAGCAAGGCCACCTCGGCGTCTCCTTCCGAAAGCGGCCGGGAGCCAGTTCCGAGTATGAGCGGCGTGTGCCTGCCTTTTGCACCCGTGGGGGGATAGAGGGGCCCCTTGGGAGCTTGTACATGCCGGCAGCTTCCTTGTGGGAGCTCCACAGCGCCCGCGGCGAGTCCCGTTGTGTCCAGCCGGCTGACAAGCACTTCCGGTCCGCGAAGGATGCATGTCAGCGGCGGTGTGCCCGCTCCGGGTATGAGCGGCGTGTGCCTGCCTATGGCATCCTTGGGGGGATAGAGGAGCCATGGGGAAGCCGTGCCAGCCCGGTTGCAGCCGTGTACCAGCTCCTCAGCGCCAGCGTCGGAGTTTGAGGGCTTTAGCGGTATGCACGGCCAACTCATGCCGACCTCCTGGAACTCCCCGTCGGCTTCGCTCGCGGGTCGGTCCCGCTGATTTTTCTACCTTCATAATAAAAAAATCTTTTTTTTTTATGGCATTTTCGGAAGCCTCAAGCCCACCTGGAGTTGCACGAGCAAGGCCACCTCGGCGTCTCCTTCCGAAAGCGGCCGGGAGCCAGTTCCGAGTATGAGCGGCGTGTGCCTGCCTTTTGCACCCGTGGGGGGATAGAGGGGCCCCTTGGGAGCTTGTACATGCCGGCAGCTTCCTTGTGGGAGCTCCACAGCGCCCGCGGCGAGTCCCGTTGTGTCCAGCCGGCTGACAAGCACTTCCGGTCCGCGAAGGATGCATGTCAGCGGCGGTGTGCCCGCTCCGGGTATGAGCGGCGTGTGCCTGCCTATGGCATCCTTGGGGGGATAGAGGAGCCATGGGGAAGCCGTGCCAGCCCGGTTGCAGCCGTGTACCAGCTCCTGAGCGCCAGCGTCGGAGTTTGAGGGCTTTAGCGGTATGCACGGCCAACTCATGCCGACCTCCTGGAACTCCCCGTCGGCTTCGCTCGCGGGTCGGTCCCGCTGATTTTTCTACCTTCATAATAAAAAAATCTTTTTTTTTTTATGGCATTTTCGGAAGCCTCAAGCCCACCTGGAGTTGCACGAGCAAGGCCACCTCGGCGTCTCCTTCCGAAAGCGGCCGGGAGCCAGTTCCGAGTATGAGCGGCGTGTGCCTGCCTTTTGCACCCGTGGGGGGATAGAGGGGCCCCTTGGGAGCTTGTACATGCCGGCAGCTTCCTTGTGGGAGCTCCACAGCGCCCGCGGCGAGTCCCGTTGTGTCCAGCCGGCTGACAAGCACTTCCGGTCCGCGAAGGATGCATGTCAGCGGCGGTGTGCCCGCTCCGGGTATGAGCGGCGTGTGCCTGCCTATGGCATCCTTGGGGGGATAGAGGAGCCATGGGGAAGCCGTGCCAGCCCGGTTGCAGCCGTGTACCAGCTCCTCAGCGCCAGCGTCGGAGTTTGAGGGCTTTAGCGGTATGCACGGCCAACTCATGCCGACCTCCTGGAACTCCCCGTCGGCTTCGCTCGCGGGTCGGTCCCGCTGATTTTTCTACCTTCATAATAAAAAAATCTTTTTTTTTTTATGCCATTTTCGGAAGCCTCAAGCCCACCTGGAGTTGCACGAGCAAGGCCACCTCGGCGTCTCCTTCCGAAAGCGGCCGGGAGCCAGTTCCGAGTATGAGCGGCGTGTGCCTGCCTTTTGCACCCGTGGGGGGATAGAGGGGCCCCTTGGGAGCTTGTACATGCCGGCAGCTTCCTTGTGGGAGCTCCACAGCGCCCGCGGCGAGTCCCGTTGTGTCCAGCCGGCTGACAAGCACTTCCGGTCCGCGAAGGATGCATGTCAGCGGCGGTGTGCCCGCTCCGGGTATGAGCGGCGTGTGCCTGCCTATGGCATCCTTGGGGGGATAGAGGAGCCATGGGGAAGCCGTGCCAGCCCGGTTGCAGCCGTGTACCAGCTCCTCAGCGCCAGCGTCGGAGTTTGAGGGCTTTAGCGGTATGCACGGCCAACTCATGCCGACCTCCTGGAACTCCCCGTCGGCTTCGCTCGCGGGTCGGTCCCGCTGATTTTTCTACCTTCATAATAAAAAAATCTTTTTTTTTTTATGGCATTTTCGGAAGCCTCAAGCCCACCTGGAGTTGCACGAGCAAGGCCACCTCGGCGTCTCCTTCCGAAAGCGGCCGGGAGCCAGTTCTGAGTATGAGCGGCGTGTGCCTGCCTTTTGCACCCGTGGGGGGATAGAGGGGCCCCTTGGGAGCTTGTACATGCCGGCAGCTTCCTTGTGGGAGCTCCACAGCGCCCGCGGCGAGTCCCGTTGTGTCCAGCCGGCTGACAAGCACTTCCGGTCCGCGAAGGATGCATGTCAGCGGCGGTGTGCCCGCTCCGGGTATGAGCGGCGTGTGCCTGCCTATGGCATCCTTGGGGGGATAGAGGAGCCATGGGGAAGCCGTGCCAGCCCGGTTGCAGCCGTGTACCAGCTCCTCAGCGCCAGCGTCGGAGTTTGAGGGCTTTAGCGGTATGCACGGCCAACTCATGCCGACCTCCTGGAACTCCCCGTCGGCTTCGCTCGCGGGTCGGTCCCGCTGATTTTTCTACCTTCATAATAAAAAAATCTTTTTTTTTTATGGCATTTTCGGAAGCCTCAAGCCCACCTGGAGTTGCACGAGCAAGGCCACCTCGGCGTCTCCTTCCGAAAGCGGCCGGGAGCCAGTTCCGAGTATGAGCGGCGTGTGCCTGCCTTTTGCACCCGTGGGGGGATAGAGGGGCCCCTTGGGAGCTTGTACATGCCGGCAGCTTCCTTGTGGGAGCTCCACAGCGCCCGCGGCGAGTCCCGTTGTGTCCAGCCGGCTGACAAGCACTTCCGGTCCGCGAAGGATGCATGTCAGCGGCGGTGTGCCCGCTCCGGGTATGAGCGGCGTGTGCCTGCCTATGGCATCCTTGGGGGGATAGAGGAGCCATGGGGAAGCCGTGCCAGCCCGGTTGCAGCCGTGTACCAGCTCCTCAGCGCCAGCGTCGGAGTTTGAGGGCTTTAGCGGTATGCACGGCCAACTCATGCCGACCTCCTGGAACTCCCCGTCGGCTTCGCTCGCGGGTCGGTCCCGCTGATTTTTCTACCTTCATAATAAAAAAATCTTTTTTTTTTTATGGCATTTTCGGAAGCCTCAAGCCCACCTGGAGTTGCACGAGCAAGGCCACCTCGGCGTCTCCTTCCGAAAGCGGCCGGGAGCCAGTTCCGAGTATGAGCGGCGTGTGCCTGCCTTTTGCACCCGTGGGGGGATAGAGGGGCCCCTTGGGAGCTTGTACATGCCGGCAGCTTCCTTGTGGGAGCTCCACAGCGCCCGCGGCGAGTCCCGTTGTGTCCAGCCGGCTGACAAGCACTTCCGGTCCGCGAAGGATGCATGTCAGCGGCGGTGTGCCCGCTCCGGGTATGAGCGGCGTGTGCCTGCCTATGGCATCCTTGGGGGGATAGAGGAGCCATGGGGAAGCCGTGCCAGCCCGGTTGCAGCCGTGTACCAGCTCCTCAGCGCCAGCGTCGGAGTTTGAGGGCTTTAGCGGTATGCACGGCCAACTCATGCCGACCTCCTGGAACTCCCCGTCGGCTTCGCTCGCGGGTCGGTCCCGCTGATTTTTCTACCTTCATAATAAAAAAATCTTTTTTTTTTTATGGCATTTTCGGAAGCCTCAAGCCCACCTGGAGTTGCACGAGCAAGGCCACCTCGGCGTCTCCTTCCGAAAGCGGCCGGGAGCCAGTTCCGAGTATGAGCGGCGTGTGCCTGCCTTTTGCACCTGTGGGGGGATAGAGGGGCCCCTTGGGAGCTTGTACATGCCGGCAGCTTCCTTGTGGGAGCTCCACAGCGCCCGCGGCGAGTCCCGTTGTGTCCAGCCGGCTGACAAGCACTTCCGGTCCGCGAAGGATGCATGTCAGCGGCGGTGTGCCCGCTCCGGGTATGAGCGGCGTGTGCCTGCCTATGGCATCCTTGGGGGGATAGAGGAGCCATGGGGAAGCCGTGCCAGCCCGGTTGCAGCCGTGTACCAGCTCCTCAGCGCCAGCGTCGGAGTTTGAGGGCTTTAGCGGTATGCACGGCCAACTCATGCCGACCTCCTGGAACTCCCCGTCGGCTTCGCTCGCGGGTCGGTCCCGCTGATTTTTCTACCTTCATAATAAAAAAATCTTTTTTTTTTTATGGCATTTTCGGAAGCCTCAAGCCCACCTGGAGTTGCACGAGCAAGGCCACCTCGGCGTCTCCTTCCGAAAGCGGCCGGGAGCCAGTTCCGAGTATGAGCGGCGTGTGCCTGCCTTTTGCACCCGTGGGGGGATAGAGGGGCCCCTTGGGAGCTTGTACATGCCGGCAGCTTCCTTGTGGGAGCTCCACAGCGCCCGCGGCGAGTCCCGTTGTGTCCAGCCGGCTGACAAGCACTTCCGGTCCGCGAAGGATGCATGTCAGCGGCGGTGTGCCCGCTCCGGGTATGAGCGGCGTGTGCCTGCCTATGGCATCCTTGGGGGGATAGAGGAGCCATGGGGAAGCCGTGCCAGCCCGGTTGCAGCCGTGTACCAGCTCCTCAGCGCCAGCGTCGGAGTTTGAGGGCTTTAGCGGTATGCACGGCCAACTCATGCCGACCTCCTGGAACTCCCCGTCGGCTTCGCTCGCGGGTCGGTCCCGCTGATTTTTCTACCTTCATAATAAAAAAATCTTTTTTTTTTTATGGCATTTTCGGAAGCCTCAAGCCCACCTGGAGTTGCACGAGCAAGGCCACCTCGGCGTCTCCTTCCGAAAGCGGCCGGGAGCCAGTTCCGAGTATGAGCGGCGTGTGCCTGCCTTTTGCACCCGTGGGGGGATAGAGGGGCCCCTTGGGAGCTTGTACATGCCGGCAGCTTCCTTGTGGGAGCTCCACAGCGCCCGCGGCGAGTCCCGTTGTGTCCAGCCGGCTGACAAGCACTTCCGGTCCGCGAAGGATGCATGTCAGCGGCGGTGTGCCCGCTCCGGGTATGAGCGGCGTGTGCCTGCCTATGGCATCCTTGGGGGGATAGAGGAGCCATGGGGAAGCCGTGCCAGCCCGGTTGCAGCCGTGTACCAGCTCCTCAGCGCCAGCGTCGGAGTTTGAGGGCTTTAGCGGTATGCACGGCCAACTCATGCCGACCTCCTGGAACTCCCCGTCGGCTTCGCTCGCGGGTCGGTCCCGCTGATTTTTCTACCTTCATAATAAAAAAATCTTTTTTTTTTTATGGCATTTTCGGAAGCCTCAAGCCCACCTGGAGTTGCACGAGCAAGGCCACCTCGGCGTCTCCTTCCGAAAGCGGCCGGGAGCCAGTTCCGAGTATGAGCGGCGTGTGCCTGCCTTTTGCACCCGTGGGGGGATAGAGGGGCCCCTTGGGAGCTTGCACATGCCGGCAGCTTCCTTGTGGGAGCTCCACAGCGCCCGCGGCGAGTCCCGTTGTGTCCAGCCGGCTGACAAGCACTTCCGGTCCGCGAAGGATGCATGTCAGCGGCGGTGTGCCCGCTCCGGGTATGAGCGGCGTGTGCCTGCCTATGGCATCCTTGGGGGGATAGAGGAGCCATGGGGAAGCCGTGCCAGCCCGGTTGCAGCCGTGTACTAGCTCCTCAGCGCCAGCGTCGGAGTTTGAGGGCTTTAGCGGTATGCACGGCCAACTCATGCCGACCTCCTGGAACTCCCCGTCGGCTTCGCTCGCGGGTCGGTCCCGCTGATTTTTCTACCTTCATAATAAAAAAATCTTTTTTTTTTTATGGCATTTTCGGAAGCCTCAAGCCCACCTGGAGTTGCACGAGCAAGGCCACCTCGGCGTCTCCTTCCGAAAGCGGCCGGTAGCCAGTTCCGAGTATGAGCGGCGTGTGCCTGCCTTTTGCACCCGTGGGGGGATAGAGGGGCCCCTTGGGAGCTTGTACATGCCGGCAGCTTCCTTGTGGGAGCTCCACAGCGCCCGCGGCGAGTCCCGTTGTGTCCAGCCGGCTGACAAGCACTTCCGGTCCGCGAAGGATGCATGTCAGCGGCGGTGTGCCCGCTCCAGGTATGAGCGGCGTGTGCCTGCCTATGGCATCCTTGGGGGGATAGAGGAGCCATGGGGAAGCCGTGCCAGCCCGGTTGCAGCCGTGTACCAGCTCCTCAGCGCCAGCGTCGGAGTTTGAGGGCTTTAGCGGTATGCACGGCCAACTCATGCCGACCTCCTGGAACTCCCCGTCGGCTTCGCTCGCGGGTCGGTCCCGCTGATTTTTCTACCTTCATAATAAAAAAATCTTTTTTTTTTTATGGCATTTTCGGAAGCCTCAAGCCCACCTGGAGTTGCACGAGCAAGGCCACCTCGGCGTCTCCTTCCGAAAGCGGCCGGTAGCCAGTTCCGAGTATGAGCGGCGTGTGCCTGCCTTTTGCACCCGTGGGGGGATAGAGGGGCCCCTTGGGAGCTTGTACATGCCGGCAGCTTCCTTGTGGGAGCTCCACAGCGCCCGCGGCGAGTCCCGTTGTGTCCAGCCGGCTGACAAGCACTTCCGGTCCGCGAAGGATGCATGTCAGCGGCGGTGTGCCCGCTCCGGGTATGAGCGGCGTGTGCCTGCCTATGGCATCCTTGGGGGGATAGAGGAGCCATGGGGAAGCCGTGCCAGCCCGGTTGCAGCCGTGTACCAGCTCCTCAGCGCCAGCGTCGGAGTTTGAGGGCTTTAGCGGTATGCACGGCCAACTCATGCCGACCTCCTGGAACTCCCCGTCGGCTTCGCTCGCGGGTCGGTCCCGCTGATTTTTCTACCTTCATAATAAAAAAATCTTTTTTTTTTTATGGCATTTTCGGAAGCCTCAAGCCCACCTGGAGTTGCACGAGCAAGGCCACCTCGGCGTCTCCTTCCGAAAGCGGCCGGGAGCCAGTTCCGAGTATGAGCGGCGTGTGCCTGCCTTTTGCACCCGTGGGGGGATAGAGGGGCCCCTTGGGAGCTTGTACATGCCGGCAGCTTCCTTGTGGGAGCTCCACAGCGCCCGCGGCGAGTCCCGTTGTGTCCAGCCGGCTGACAAGCACTTCCGGTCCGCGAAGGATGCATGTCAGCGGCGGTGTGCCCGCTCCGGGTATGAGCGGCGTGTGCCTGCCTATGGCATCCTTGGGGGGATAGAGGAGCCATGGGGAAGCCGTGCCAGCCCGGTTGCAGCCGTGTACCAGCTCCTCAGCGCCAGCGTCGGAGTTTGAGGGCTTTAGCGGTATGCACGGCCAACTCATGCCGACCTCCTGGAACTCCCCGTCGGCTTCGCTCGCGGGTCGGTCCCGCTGATTTTTCTACCTTCATAATAAAAAAATCTTTTTTTTTTTATGGCATTTTCGGAAGCCTCAAGCCCACCTGGAGTTGCACGAGCAAGGCCACCTCGGCGTCTCCTTCCGAAAGCGGCCGGGAGCCAGTTCCGAGTATGAGCGGCGTGTGCCTGCCTTTTGCACCCGTGGGGGGATAGAGGGGCCCCTTGGGAGCTTGTACATGCCGGCAGCTTCCTTGTGGGAGCTCCACAGCGCCCGCGGCGAGTCCCGTTGTGTCCAGCCGGCTGACAAGCACTTCCGGTCCGCGAAGGATGCATGTCAGCGGCGGTGTGCCCGCTCCGGGTATGAGCGGCGTGTGCCTGCCTATGGCATCCTTGGGGGGATAGAGGAGCCATGGGGAAGCCGTGCCAGCCCGGTTGCAGCCGTGTACCAGCTCCTCAGCGCCAGCGTCGGAGTTTGAGGGCTTTAGCGGTATGCACGGCCAACTCATGCCGACCTCCTGGAACTCCCCGTCGGC
This sequence comes from Rhinoderma darwinii, assembly GCF_050947455.1. Classification (NCBI taxonomy): domain Eukaryota; kingdom Metazoa; phylum Chordata; class Amphibia; order Anura; family Rhinodermatidae; genus Rhinoderma; species Rhinoderma darwinii. The sequence continues at coordinate 22,086,591 of NC_134688.1, read as the reverse complement.
TTCGCTCGCGGGTCGGTCCCGCTGATTTTTCTACCTTCATAATAAAAAAATCTTTTTTTTTTTATGGCATTTTCGGAAGCCTCAAGCCCACCTGGAGTTGCACGAGCAAGGCCACCTCGGCGTCTCCTTCCGAAAGCGGCCGGGAGCCAGTTCCGAGTATGAGCGGCGTGTGCCTGCCTTTTGCACCCGTGGGGGGATAGAGGGGCCCCTTGGGAGCTTGTACATGCCGGCAGCTTCCTTGTGGGAGCTCCACAGCGCCCGCGGCGAGTCCCGTTGTGTCCAGCCGGCTGACAAGCACTTCCGGTCCGCGAAGGATGCATGTCAGCGGCGGTGTGCCCGCTCCGGGTATGAGCGGCGTGTGCCTGCCTATGGCATCCTTGGGGGGATAGAGGAGCCATGGGGAAGCCGTGCCAGCCCGGTTGCAGCCGTGTACCAGCTCCTCAGCGCCAGCGTCGGAGTTTGAGGGCTTTAGCGGTATGCACGGCCAACTCATGCCGACCTCCTGGAACTCCCCGTCGGCTTCGCTCGCGGGTCGGTCCCGCTGATTTTTCTACCTTCATAATAAAAAAATCTTTTTTTTTTATGGCATTTTCGGAAGCCTCAAGCCCACCTGGAGTTGCACGAGCAAGGCCACCTCGGCGTCTCCTTCCGAAAGCGGCCGGGAGCCAGTTCCGAGTATGAGCGGTGTGTGCCTGCCTTTTGCACCCGTGGGGGAATAGAGGAGCCATGGGGAAGCTGTGCATGCCCAAGCTTCAAACTGTCACCATGTCAACAGACATGGTGACAGCGTCCCGATCGCAAAGCAGGATTCAAACAGGACCAATCAGAGTGGTCCCTGTGCCGGAAACGAGCTGTGATTGGTCAGTACTGACAGGCCAATCATAGCGCAGGAGCAGTGTTGCCTGCCTATTGCACCCGTGGGGGGAATAGAGGAGCCATGGGGAAGCTGTGCATGCCCAAGCTTCAAACTGTCACCATGTCAACAGACATGGTGACAGTGTCCCGATCGCAAAGCAGGATTCAAACAGGACCAATCAGAGTGGTCCCTGTGCCGGAAACGAGCTGTGATTGGTCAGTACTGACAGGCCAATCACAGCGCAGTAGCAGTGGTGCCTGCCTATTTCACCCGTGGGGGGGATAGAGGAGCCATGGGGAAGCTGTGCATGCCCAAGCTTCAAACTGTCACCATGTCAACAGACATGGTGACAGCGTCCCGATCACAAAGCAGGATTCAAACAGGACCAATCAGAGTGGTCCCTGTGCCGGAAACGAGCTGTGATTGGTCAGTACTGACAGGCCAATCACAGCGCAGGAGCCGTGGTTTGCCGGCATCTCCGTCTCTGACAAGCTCTTTCCTGTCAGAGAGCTTGTGAGAGACGGAGACAGGAATAAATACAGTGCGTAAGTTAAAAAAAAACAGCGATCTGCCGCTTTTCTGCCCTTTTGTGCCCACTAACCTGTTTTTAGTTAGTTAGGTAGCACAAGTTTTTCAGTATGGCCAAAAGAGTCTTTTTAGCCGAGGAAGCATCTGCAATGCTGTGTTCCGACACGGACAGCGCAAGTGAAGGTGAGGAGCAGTTCGTGCTTCCATCTTCCTCTGCATCCAGTGACTCTGAATCTGCACCCCCCAGTCGGCGTAGAAGAGCCGTAGTTCCTGATCTGCCTGAGCTGACCTGGGAAGCTGCAGAGAATTATACCCCCCAGGTGCCTGAGTTTACAGCCCGCTCAGGCATTCAAATTGAAATGACGGGTTTCAGCCCCATTGATTATTTTAACCTTTTTTTTCAGACTCCCTTTTAGCGTTAATGGTCCAGCAGACCAACATCTATGCGGAACAATTTATCGCCCAGAACCCTGACTCTTATTATGGGAGAAGCCAAAATTGGACCCCCACAAACCTAGTGGAATTGCGGAAGTTTTGGGGCATATTTTTAAGTTTTGGCCTAATAAAAAAGCCTAGGATTAGAGACTATTGGTCCCTTGATATTTTATATAACACCCCCATTTACCGCACAGTAATGCCAAGGAAGCGCTTCGAAGCCATCCTGAAATTCCTTCATTACAATGATAATAGCCAGTGCCCACCCCCACAGGACCCAAATTTTGATAGGCTATATAAAATACGACCATTGATTGCCCACTACTCCCAAATTTTTTCCCACGTTTATACCCCCCAGCAAAATATTTCGGTAGATGAATCCCTAGTCAGCTTCAAGGGTAGACTGCACTTCAGGCAGTATCTACCCAATAAAAGAGCCCGGTACGGCATAAAGCTCTACAAGCTGTGCGAAAGTGCCACCGGTTACACCTACTCCTTTAGGGTCTATGAGGGAAAAGACTCCCATATAGATCCCCCAGAATGCCCCCCTTTCCTTGGAATTAGTGGAAAGATCGTATGGGATCTTATCCATCCTTTACTTGGGAAAGGCTATCATCTTTATCTGGACAACTTTTATAACAGTGTCCCCTTAGTAAAAGTTCTCTTGTCCAGATCCACCTTGGCATGCGGAACAATCCGCAAAAATAAGAAGGGCCTCCCCAAAACATTGCTGGGTCAGATCCTAAAATTAGGAGAGAGCAAAGCTTTCTGCTGCGACAATCTGCTCCTCCTAAAGTATAAGGATAAAAGGGACGTCCTTATACTGACCAGCATACACGACAGCAGATGCAGCCTAGTCCCTGTACGTGGATCCACTTCCCAAGTCCCAAAACCATATTGTGTACAGGAGTACAACAAGTATATGGGTGGCGTTGACCTGTCCGACCAGGTTATAAAACCATACAACGCCATGCGCAAGACCAGAGTATGGTATAAGAAGCTGTCTGTGCATCTTACACAGATGGCTTTATACAACGCCTTTGTCCTCTATAGATATGCCAGCAGTGGAGGTACGTTCCTGCAATTTCAGGAAAAGGTCATAAAGTCCCTGATGTTTGGTAACCAGGAAGGAGAGGGCAGTTCATCTGGCTCTTCCGTCAGTAGGATAATTCCCGGCCAGCATTTCCCGACAGAAATCCCCCCCACTGAAAAAAAAAAGAAGCCCCAAAAAAAATGCCGTGTGTGTGCCAAGCGAGGCATTCGTAAGGACACCACATACCATTGTGAGACATGTCCCACAAATCCCGGCCTGTGCATGAACCAATGTTTCAAAATATATCATACCTCCTTGGATTTTTAATTTATTTATTCATTATTCACCTTTTCTGTCTCCCATACTGGCCATGACCAATTATTAATTTTTCTACTGACCAGCCCCATTTAAAATTTGATCATTTAAAAATTGTAAAAAAAAACCACCTAAAACAAAACTAAAAATTCTCACTATACCCCTAGATAATTTCCTCAATGGGTGTAGTTTCCGAAATGGGGTCACTTGTGGGGGGTTTCCACTGTTTAGTCCCCTCAGGGGCTTTGTAAATGTGACAAGGCCTCTCAAACCATTCCTGCTAAATGTGATCTCCCAAAGCCAAATGGCACTCCATCCCTTCTAAGCCATTCCCTGTGTTCAAATATCCGTTTATTACCACATGTGGGGTATTGTTTTACTCGGGAGACATTGCTTTACAAATTTTACGGTGCTTTTTCTCCTTCAGTCCTTGTGGAAATGAGAAAAAAAATGGCTAAACCTAAATTTTCTTTGAATAAATGTTGATTTTAATTTTCACGGCCTACTTCCAATAAATTCTGTAAAAAACCTGTGCGGTCAAAATGCTTACCATACCCCTAGATAATTTCCTTGAGGTGTCTAGTTTCCCAGATGGGGTCACTTGTGGGGGGTTTCCACTGTTTAGTCCCCTCAGGGGCTTTGTAAATGTGACAAGGCCTCTCAAACCATTCCTGCTAAATGTGATCTCCCAAAGCCAAATGGCACTCCATCCCTTCTAAGCCATGCCCTGTGTTCAAATATCCGTTTATTACCACATGTGGGGTATTGTTTTACTCGGGAGACATTGCTTTACAAATTTTACGGTGCTTTTTCTCCTTCAGTCCTTGTGGAAATGAGAAAAAAAATGGCTAAACCTAAATTTTCTTTGAATAAATGTTGATTTTAATTTTCACGGCCTACTTCCAATAAATTCTGTAAAAAACCTGTGCGGTCAAAATGCTTACCATACCCCTAGATAATTTCCTTGAGGTGTCTAGTTTCCCAGATGGGGTCACTTGTGGGGGGTTTCCACTGTTTAGTCCCCTCAGGGGCTTTGTAAATGTGACAAGGCCTCTCAAACCATTCCTGCTAAATGTGATCTCCCAAAGCCAAATGGCACTCCATCCCTTCTAAGCCATGCCCTGTGTTCAAATATCCGTTTATTACCACATGTGGGGTATTGTTTTACTCGGGAGACATTGCTTTACAAATTTTACGGTGCTTTTTCTCCTTCAGTCCTTGTGGAAATGAGAAAAAAAATGGCTAAACCTAAATTTTCTTTGAATAAATGTTGATTTTAATTTTCACGGCCTACTTCCAATAAATTCTGTAAAAAACCTGTGCGGTCAAAATGCTTACCATACCCCTAGATAATTTCCTTGAGGTGTCTAGTTTCCCAGATGGGGTCACTTGTGGGGGGTTTCCACTGTTTAGTCCCCTCAGGGGCTTTGTAAATGTGACAAGGCCTCTCAAACCATTCCTGCTAAATGTGATCTCCCAAAGCCAAATGGCACTCCATCCCTTCTAAGCCATGCCCTGTGTTCAAATATCCGTTTATTACCACATGTGGGGTATTGTTTTACTCGGGAGACATTGCTTTACAAATTTTACGGTGCTTTTTCTCCTTCAGTCCTTGTGGAAATGAGAAAAAAAATGGCTAAACCTAAATTTTCTTTGAATAAATGTTGATTTTAATTTTCACGGCCTACTTCCAATAAATTCTGTAAAAAACCTGTGCGGTCAAAATGCTTACCATACCCCTAGATAATTTCCTTGAGGTGTCTAGTTTCCCAGATGGGGTCACTTGTGGGGGGTTTCCACTGTTTAGTCCCCTCAGGGGCTTTGTAAATGTGACAAGGCCTCTCAAACCATTCCTGCTAAATGTGATCTCCCAAAGCCAAATGGCACTCCATCCCTTCTAAGCCATGCCCTGTGTTCAAATATCCGTTTATTACCACATGTGGGGTATTGTTTTACTCGGGAGACATTGCTTTACAAATTTTACGGTGCTTTTTCTCCTTCAGTCCTTGTGGAAATGAGAAAAAAAATGGCTAAACCTAAATTTTCTTTGAATAAATGTTGATTTTAATTTTCACGGCCTACTTCCAATAAATTCTGTAAAAAACCTGTGCGGTCAAAATGCTTACCATACCCCTAGATAATTTCCTTGAGGTGTCTAGTTTCCCAGATGGGGTCACTTGTGGGGGGTTTCCACTGTTTAGTCCCCTCAGGGGCTTTGTAAATGTGACAAGGCCTCTCAAACCATTCCTGCTAAATGTGATCTCCCAAAGCCAAATGGCACTCCATCCCTTCTAAGCCATGCCCTGTGTTCAAATATCCGTTTATTACCACATGTGGGGTATTGTTTTACTCGGGAGACATTGCTTTACAAATTTTACGGTGCTTTTTCTCCTTCAGTCCTTGTGGAAATGAGAAAAAAAATGGCTAAACCTAAATTTTCTTTGAATAAATGTTGATTTTAATTTTCACGGCCTACTTCCAATAAATTCTGTAAAAAACCTGTGCGGTCAAAATGCTTACCATACCCCTAGATAATTTCCTTGAGGTGTCTAGTTTCCCAGATGGGGTCACTTGTGGGGGGTTTCCACTGTTTAGTCCCCTCAGGGGCTTTGTAAATGTGACAAGGCCTCTCAAACCATTCCTGCTAAATGTGATCTCCCAAAGCCAAATGGCACTCCATCCCTTCTAAGCCATGCCCTGTGTTCAAATATCCGTTTATTACCACATGTGGGGTATTGTTTTACTCGGGAGACATTGCTTTACAAATTTTACGGTGCTTTTTCTCCTTCAGTCCTTGTGGAAATGAGAAAAAAAATGGCTAAACCTAAATTTTCTTTGAATAAATGTTGATTTTAATTTTCACGGCCTACTTCCAATAAATTCTGTAAAAAACCTGTGCGGTCAAAATGCTTACCATACCCCTAGATAATTTCCTTGAGGTGTCTAGTTTCCCAGATGGGGTCACTTTTGGGGGATTTGTACTGTTTTGTCACTGCAAGAGCCCTTCTAACAAAATAAGGCCCCAAAATCCACTAGGTGTTCCTTTGCTTCTGAGGCCTGTGCTTCATTCCAGTAGCACGCTACGACCACATGTGGGATATTTCCTAAAACTGCAGAGACTGGGCAACAAATATTGAGTTGAATTTCTCTGCTAAAACCTTCTGTGTAATAAAAAAATAGTATTAAAAATTTATTTCTGCCAATAAATATGAAATTTGTAAATTCCACCTCTACTTTGCTTTAATTCCTGTGAAATGTGTAAAGGGTTAAGACATTTTCTAAATGCTGTTTTGAATACTTTGAGGGGTGAAGTTTTTAAAATGGGGTGACTTTTTGGGGGTTTCTAATATATAAGGCCCTCAAAGCCACTTCACAACTGAACTGGCCCCTGTAAAAATGGCCTTTTGACATTTTCTTGAAAATGTGAGAAATTGCTGCTAAAGTTGTAGGCCTTGTGATGTCATAGAAAAATAAAAGGATGTTCAAAAAACGATGCCAATCTAAAGTAGACATATGGGTGATGTTAATTAGCAACCATTTTGTGTGGTATAACTGCCTGTCTTACAAGCAGATACATTTAAATTGAGAAAAATGCTAATTTTTGCAATTTTTCGCTAATTTTCGGTGTTATTCACAATTAAATATAGAACATATCGAGCAAATTTTGCTAGTAACTTAAAGTGCAATGTGTCACGAGAAAACAATCTCAGAATCGCTTGGATAGGTGAAAGCATTCCAGAGTTATTACCACATAAAGTGAACATGTCAGATTTGAAAAATGAGGCTCTGTCAGGAAGGTCAAAAGTGGCTAGGGCGGGAAGGGGTTAACCTAGTTCGGTCCCCACCGTTACAGTCGGATGTCAGCTGTAAGATACAGCTGAGATCCGGTGATGATGGCACCGACTCAGCTTCTGAGCCGGTGCCAAACATTGTACGTCATTTTGCGTGAAGTCAATGCTTTCCAGGACGTACATATACGTCCAATGGCGGGAAGGGGTTAATGACCACCATCAGCAGTGTTGCTCCTGTTCAGTCCCCTGGGCCTTGTCTTTCCTTTCTCTGCTTTTTATTGCTCTGTATTTCATTATCTACTGTCTTTCCTTCTCCTGCTCATCAGCTCTTAGGTCCTCTAAAATTGGCGGTCTGCCCCTCCCCTTCCGTAATCTGACTCATGCGACCCTGTTACTAATAGGGTTTAGGGGCTTTCCAGGTTAAACTAATGTTCAAAATCAATACATGAGTCATCCTATAAAATCCAATAGCATTATACTTTGATATTGCATTATAAGATATTACATTCTGCACATTATAGTATATCATTAATATTAATCAATCTGTAATTTTTTACGTGTCCTTTGAAAAATTTAATATTTCATAACAACACCCCCAAAAATGAAATAAATAAACAAAACAAAACAGAAAAATGTCTGTTACCCTAGAGGCTTCTACCCACTATATGAACACCTGGTACCACTGGTCCGCCAACTATGACACTCTTGAGGCATAGAGGTGCACTGCGCCTTGTTCCTTGACCTGTGCCTGTTTGCTGGGGTGCTCGTCTTCACTGACCATCCTACCTGGACTGCCATAGTCTCCCTTGGATCTTGTTCTCTGACTACTCTACAGTTCTTCCCTCATCTCTTTCCCTTCTCCCCACTCCTCTTGTGTTTTTATAAGTGGTGCTCTGCTCATCATTATCTGGTTGACTACAGGAGAAACAGTCTGAACCACTAAGAACCACTAGATTCTACTGCCCTGAGGATCCATCCTTTCATCTAAGTTTTGGACACCTTATATGGTCCCTTGTTTGTTACCGACTTTATGTCCCTCCCTCAACTTTATTATGCACTCAGCCCTACAGTACCTTTGGGATTATTTCCCTTTCCCATCTGTCCTATGCAATTTAACCTTTGATATGTTTTGTAATGACTTTTGTCTTATTCAAAAATGTATAAATTGAAACATTTAAAAAATGTAATAAAAATAAAATTGCTCTCATATAGACTTAAGTGACCTTCTTTTCATTTAATCTTCCTTTAGATCCAGTGACCAACTTGTCTGTTGGTCTGGGGGTCAAGGGACAGCATGTAACAACACCGTGTCCATAGGTTGGAATCTGACCACTTCTACATCGTGTTACGCCGATGGGGTATGTGGACCCACTAGGCCTCTCTGCCGTAGCGGAGTAGCAGCTGGCCAAACTACAGTCAATAACAGTCTCTGGAGTAACAGTACCTGGGAGGATGTTCACGCAGATGCTCGAAGTAGCAAACACGTGGCACAGGTCAGAGGCATAGCTAGGTTCTCCTGCACCCGAAGCAAAGATTATGATTGGCGCCCCCCCCCAACTTATTTCCCGACATCGCCCTCCCCCTCGCCATGTTTGCTTTCTCTACCAATCAATGAGGTGTAATTTTTTTTTCACTATTTTCTTAATGTAACACGAGCATAAAAGCATTTCTACCTTTTACATAAGGTAGTTAACATAAAAATTAATTAAAAGAAAATAAATGAAAGAAGCAACACATAGCCCCCTGTATATAGCACCACACAGCTCTCTGTAGATAGCTCCACACACAGCCCCCCTTGTAGTTAACGCAACACAGCCCCCCCTTGTAGATAGCGCCACACAGCTCCCCTTTTATATAGCGCCACACAGCCCCCCTTCTATATAGCACTACACAGCCCCCCTTGTATATAACGTCACAGAGCCCCCCTTGTATATAGCACCACACAGCCTCCCCTGTAAACAGCACCACGCAGCCCCCCTTGTAAATAGTGCCATATTGCCCCCCCCTAGTAAATAGTGCCACACTGCCCCCCTTGTAAAAGTGGCACACAGCCCCCCCTTGTAAACAGCACCACACAGCCCCCCCTTGTAAACAGCGCCACAATGCCCCCCCTTGTAAATAGCGCCACACAGCCCCCCTTGCAGATAGTGCCACACACAGCCCACTACCCCCCTCGTAGATAACAACACACTCCCTGCCCCCTTGTAAATAGCGCCACACTCCCCCCTTGTAGATAGTGCCACACACAGCCCACTGCTCCCCTTGTAAATAGCACCACAATCCCCCCCTTGTAAATTGCGCCACACCCCCATTGTAAGTAGCACCACACTCCCCCCCTTGTAAATAGCGCCACACTCCCCCTCTTGTACTTAGCGCCACACTGCAAACAGAGCGGAGAGCGGTAGCCTACCGCTACCACTCTCCGCTCTGCCTGACTTGACTCACCACAGGAGCCGAGGAGGTCATGTTGCGCAGGCAGCGGCGGAGTTCCTTCTGACTAGGGTCGGTGACAGCCCGGGAGTGGACTAATCCAGTCACCTGACCTGATCATGTCACTGATGTGAGGTCAGATGACAGGTCAGGTGACTGAACTGGTCTACTCCCGATTCGTCATAGACCTCAGTCAAAATGCCGCCGCATGAACTCCTGGCTCTTCCTAATGCTGATCGCTGCTGCGGGTGTCCGGGTTACAGGGCGCCCATCAGCAGCGATCAGCTGCTCTGTGGCACCCTCCCATCCTTACCACCTAGTTGCACCAGACGAAGCAGATGACACCAGACATGGCAGATGATACCAGACGTGGCAGATAACACCAGACATGTCAGGTGATAACACAACTCCAACACTAGATGTAGCTCAGAAACAAGCACAGTTATGGGTTACAGGATACAGGTAGTAGGATATGGGAACACTGGGAGCATGATAACAACTAAGGGACCATTTGCAAGACTAACATGGGAGTACAACAACAATGCTCATGCAAGGAGTGGAAGGGCAGAGCTCTTTATATAGTCCAAGAAGTAAGGGGATAGGTTAGGGAACATTTAGTTGGCGCGTGCGCTGGCCCTTTAAGGCTGGGGACAAGCGTGCGTGCGCACCCTACCAGCAGGAGGATGCAGCCGTGAGAGTTGGCGTCTTCTAAGAGGGAGACGCCGACAAGCTCTCAGAGGGTTCTCCAAAAATGCCCTTCACCAAAAAATAAAAATAAAGACAATTAGCTTCTTATAAAAAGGTGCTCAAATTTTTTGGCACATTTAGATTGTGAACCCCACTGGGACAGGGACTGTTGCTATTCTGTAATTAAAAAATAATTTTAATCTTGATCTTTGGGCCCAGAACCCATGACCCAAATACATTAAAACTGAAAATACCAAATTAAAGATCTTAACTTTCAATACTGTAGTAAAAATAAGTTTGTTTTCTTTTTCTTTTGGAATTTTCACCTAGAAATAATAATCCGGTCATTTCTCCTTCTCTAGTACGAGCGCTCACTGTGATAGTTTTCGGTATGTTTGTAGCAGTCGCTCTTCTGTGACATTCAATCAACTTTCTTATAAACTGCCTTTGGTTATTGTTCTGATCCCAGATGAGAGGGATTTTTAACCTCAGCCAATTTGCCTATAGTCAAGAGCCAAGCCTCGTGAACTATGCCCAGAATGTGTCAAGATGCCCACTTATTTCTTCCCTTGCTAAACAGCGGTGACCAATATAAAAGATCTGCAGGCACTAATGAAATACACTTCTACGTCTTATGTTCCCTGTCCGCATAAATGACTAGATCTTGGTTTCATTTTTTCCCTTCCGGCAATGATATCCAGTTATAAAGTTAAAGGGGCACATCACTAACAATAGGCACATAGGAATGGGGAGCATAGGGTTATATACGTGCTTCTTCTATATAGAGAAAAATGCTATATATTGTGTTGTATGCGTATCATACATATAAAATGTAGACATCATATAAACATCAAAAGCCATTGAAAAGTCATTGAAAAAGTCAAGTTAAAGTTTCCTGACACTGTGTATTTAATGCGTTAAAAGTCAAGATAAAGATGGCTACATCTGTATGTGGACATACTAGTTTCGGATCAACAGTATCTAAAGATTGAGGTGTAATTGGATGTAGTTGAACAATAAGTTAATACATTTAAAAAAATCACAAATATGCCATTTACCTCTGCACGATCGCAGTGAGGAGGAGCTTGAAAGAAGCAGCGGCCACTCCATTCAATGTCTATGAGGCTGATGGAAACAGCAGAGTGCTGTACTCGGCTGTCTCCATCAGTCCTGCATCCTAGTGATCAGTGGGGATCGCAGCGATCAGACATTTATTATGTATCTTGTAGATAGGTGATAAATGTCAATCGTGGCAAAACCTCTTTATCAATGAGTGACAGATATGTCCATCACAAGCAAGTGCTAGTTCCCGCGCTTGGATTTCGTGAATACTGCCAATGTACCCACGAGATCAGCAGCAGGAGCATGGTTGCTATATACAGTCTGGCTGCTGTCGCAAATGGTGGGATCGGAGATAACCCCAAGCTCTGCAGTTTAACGCTATTAGATGTCGCGGTCAATAGCAACCGCGGCACCTAATGTGTTTGACAGAGGAAGGAGGCAGAGGTTGGGTTACGATAGCAGCCGGGGGCTTAACAAAGGCCCCCGGTTCTGCAATCCGTAACTGCCTATTAGGCCCTGCAAAAGGCATGTCCTAATAAGTAGCCATTGATTTTTTAGAATACTAATTTCCAAAGCATTCTACAAATGATCAAAGAGTCGCTGCTTCAAATCCCCTAGTGGGAGAAAAATAGAGTTTAAAAAAAAAAAAAAAGTACTCTCCAAAAAAATCAATACATTAAACCCTTTTTTCATTAAAAAATGTATTTAAAAAAAATGGTTTACATTAAAAATATTCTATACATATTAGGTAACGTCGCAATCGTAACGATCCTTAGAATATAAAGATTACTTGTTATTTATACCGCATGGCACATGCGTAAAAACAAAACAAAAAAAAAGCTGATGTATTTGCTGTTTTTTACCATTCCCCAATTTTCTTTAAATAAAAATTACTCTATAAATTATACACTATATGAACAAAAGTATTTGGACACCTACACATTACACCTACAGGAGCTTTTATGACATCCCATTATAAATCCATAGGCATTCATATGGAATTGGTCCCCCTTTTCAAGTAAAACTCTTCTGGGGGCTTTCTCCAAGATTTTGGATTGTGTCTGTAGGAATTTTTGTCCATTTACCTTAGTAGAACATTTGTGAGGTCAGACACTGATGTTGGGGGAGGGGGCCTGACTCGCCATCTCCGTTCTAGTTCATCTCAAAAGTGTTGGATGGGGTTGAGATCGAGACTCTGTGCGGCCAGTCAAGTTCTTCCACATCAAACTCCCCCAACTAACCAGCAAAATGTCTTTATGGACCTTGTGCATTGGGGCGCAATCATGCTGGAACAGAAAAAGGCCAAAGCCCAAAGCTACAATTGTCTAAAATGTCTAGTTATGCTGAAGCATTAAGATTTCTCTTCACTGGAACTAAGGGGCCGACCCCTGAAAAACATCCCCATAGCATTACCCCCTCCTCCACCAAACTTTACAGCTGGCACAATGCAGCCAAGCTGGTAACGTTCTCCTGGCATTCACCAAACCCAGACTCATCCATCAGACGTCAGATAGAGAAGTGTCATTCCACAGATCACGTTTCCACTGCTCCAGAGTCCAGTGGCGGCGGCTTTACACCACTCCATCCGACGCTTGGCATTGTGCTTGGTGATGTAAGGCTGGCACGCAGCTGCTTGGCCCCCATGCCATGAAACTCCCGGGCACAGTTGTTGTGTGGCTGTTAATACCAGAGGAGGTCTGAACTCTGCAGTTATGGAGTCAGCAGAGCGTTGGCGACTTTTATGCACTATGCCCCTCAGCAGTCGGCGCCCCCGCTCTGTAACTTTACGTGGTCTGCACTTCGTGGCTGAGTTGCTGCGGTTCCTTCCTCTTTACAATAATATCACTCACAGTTGATGGTGAAATATCTAGGAGGGAAGAAATGTCATGAACAGACTTGTTACATCGGTGGCGTCCTATCACAGGACCGCGCTGGAATTCAGTGACCTCTTTACAACGACCCGTTCTATCACTAATGTCTGTAAAGGCGACTGCTTGGCGAGTGCTGGATGTTATACAGATGTGTGAATGAGACTGAAGGAAATACCGGAATTCAATGACTAAGAGGTGTCCAAATATTTTTCTCCATTAGTATATGTATTCAAAAGATTACCAATAAAAACTACAACTTGTCCCGCAAAAAAACAAGCTATCATATGGCTACATTGGCGGAAAAAGAAAAAAAATTATGGCTCCGGGAATGTGGCGACACATAAATTACTTTTTTTATGAAACATGTTTTATTATGCAAAGTACTAAAACATAAAAATAACGATACATATTTAGTATCTCCAAATTTGCACTGACCTGAAGAAAAAAGTTAAAATGTTATTTTTACCACACGGTAAACCACCCAAAAAACCCTGCAAAAATAATGGCAGAATGGCTGTTTTTTTTTTTTCGCATTCCTTTCCCCCAAAAAAATTATATAAACTAATTCATAAATTACATTTCTATAATATCGCCATCTCACTCTGGCAAACTCAACGTTTCCATGCTTTACATGGAAATCCATTTATTTTATGTTTAATGGGAAACAAAAATTATCAGGTGCCACTTTCCCCGGTGATAACAGCTGATCCTGCAGCCCAGGGACCCGCAATAATATCCTTGTTGGGTGATGTTAAAAGTGAACAACCCCTTGAATTTTTTCACTGCAGTTTAGAAAATTTACTTTGACTTGAGGGCAGTTTTTGATATATTAGACTCTCTATATTATAATTTATACCACAAACACTGATCTTAACCCCTTAGTGACCAGCCTATTGTAGGCCTTAATGACCAAGCTATTTTTTGCATTTTTTCCCATCAACTCATTCAAAGAGCTATAACTTTTCTATTTTTGCATCAACATAGCTGTATAAGGTCTTGTTTTTTGTGGGACAAGTTGTATTTTTTAATAGCACCATTTTGGGGTACATCGAATTTATTGATTAACTATTATGAACTTTTTTGTGGGAGGGATAGAAAATAAACCAGCAATTTCGCCACACTTTTTTGCATCCTAAATTTATGCTATTTACCGTGTGGTATAAATAACACAATAACTTTATTCAACGGGTCGTATCGAATGCAATGATACCAAATTTATTTCGATTTTGTTTTACTACTTTTACACAGTAAAAACTAGTTTTTTTCAAAATTATTTGTTTTTGTGTCTCCATATTTCAAGAGCCAAAACTGTTTTATTTTTCCGCCGATGCAATTGTAGGAGGGCTTATTTTTTGCGGGATGACTTGTAGTTTTTATTGGTACCATTTTGGAGTAGATGCGACTTTTTGATCACTTTTTATCACATTTTTTTAAGGCAGAATTTACAGAAAACAGCAATTTTTGCATTGTTTTTTTATTTTATTTTTACGGCGTTCATCATGCGGGTTAAATTATGTAATAACTTTATAGTTGGGGTTGTTACGGATGCGGCGACACCAAATATGTGTAACTTTTTTTTTATAATAATAAAGCATTTTGTAAGGGGTTTTAAAAAAAATTTTCACTTATTTTTTTGAAACATTTTTTTTACTTTTTTACTAGTTCCACTAGGGGACATCACTATGCGATCATCTGATCATTTTTATAATACACTACAATACTTTTGTATTATAGTGTATTACTGCCTGTCCGTGTAACCACCGACACCTTGTGATCTTACGCAGGTTGCCGGTGGGGTGAGAAAGGGAGCTCCCTCCCTCTCTCAAATACGGCTACCTCTGGTAGCAGAGAACAAGGTGATTTATTGGCTCCCTGCTCTATTTATTTATTCCAATGCACCACCGTAAAAAGGCTATTACATCGGAATAAAGCCTGTTAGTGGCCGCGTAAAAACACTAATGGGCGGTCACTAACGGGTTAAGAAACCGTTTTTCTTCTTCCACCTTCTCAATTGACAGGCTCCATAGACCCTCTCTTGTAAAGGAGTCATGGAGTCTTTCTGGTTATCTCTCTTGGGCTATCAGCCAGGAAGGACCATCTTGGCCCCCGGATCAGGCTGTGCAGTTCTGCTTTTGCACTCACTATGTAAGGATTCATTCACATCTGCGCTAGGGCTCCGTTCCGACGTTCCGTTGGAGCTTTCCGACGGAAAGGAGCCCTGACAGACACAAACGGAAACCATATGGTGACGGATCTGGTGCCAATGGTTTCCATTTGTCTCAGTTATGCAAGGGTTCCATCGTTTTGACAGAATAAATACCATAGTCGACTACGGTATTGATTCCGTCAAAACGATGGAACTCTTGCACAACGGAGACAAACGGAAATCATTGGAACCGGATCCGTCACCATTAAAATCAATGTTTTCCGTTTGTGTCTATCAGGGTTCCCTCCAACGGAAAGCTCAGATGGAACGTCGGAATGGAGCCTTAGCGCAGATACCATGGAGATATCAGCATGGGAGAGCATGCTGGAGGTCATTCTGGAACAGCGAATTCAGATAAATTTGCATTGTTGTGTCATAGTTGTTTCTAGACTATTGGATTGAAAAAGTTATCAAATTATATATTATTATTATTATTATTATTATTATGTTATTTTTATTATTATTATTATAAGATTGTATTATTATTTTGTTATTTTATTATTATTATTATTATTATTATTATTATTATTATTATTACAGATTATCGAATTAAAGAAACTTTACCATCTAACTATCCTAATAACTTCTTTTCATACCTGAACCTATTATACTGTACATAAAATATTATTATTGCATACATTTTAATACATTTGAAGAAATTACAGTATATACCCGCAAGCAGCATGGTTATTTGTCCCTTTAATTGCAACTTAGAGTCTCGTACCAGTAAAGGCGATTGAGTGGCTTATTGGGCTATTATACCTTGGATCTGAGTCATAAAAATCTTTTAAGAAACTGACCGGCTTGAAAATTGTAGTGAGGAGGGTGTAGTGTTTATTTTGTGTAATGGATCTTCCGTATCTCAGCTATAATACGGCATACCAGCGATGGTAACCCCAAAGTGTCAGCTGTGAAGTCCAGACCTTTCTAGAAATAAACACAAAAGCTCAACTACTTTACAGCTCTGTTTATTTCTTACTGATAGCGTCTCACATACGTCAAACAGGACTCCTCACATTGATATCGTCTTAATATTATATATGTGACTATCTGTAGGTGATGCATTATTTTCTTATGGTCCACTGTGTGACAGGCTGGCAATTCCAGCTCAATTACCTTGACCTCATAGTACATTAAGGTGCCTTAAAGGCTATGTACACCTTTGAAAATATGTACCTCAGTGTGTTTTGTGCAACTTTATAATTACATTTTGTTAAAAATAATTTTTACTTTTTGAGATACAGCTACTTTCTATCCTGTATACAGAGCAGCTGTATCTAGTGCTGAAACCTGAATCCATTAGGTCAGCAGCACTGACGGGTTTGGTGTCAGCGGGTTCTTGCTAAACAAATAAGACCTAGGTCTTGATATTAATAATTTCGAAACCACAAAACACAAAAACAATGAATAAAAACACGCCTAAAATAATTTCAAAATGTTACTTTAAGATAACTCAACGACTAATTTCTCCTTCATGATGTTCCTCAATTATAAAAACAGCTCTAGAAATGAAGACTTAGCTTATGTAACGTACTCTCACATTTTCTTCCCAGGAAAGATAAAAGCGCTGCTCAGTGTATTTGATTTGATTAAATAAATCATTATTAAATTAAGGATCAAGGATTGTGCACGAACAGATAATTGAAGTTCCAGGACTGGGTATAAGGAAACAAGAAGAAGATGGTCTAGTATTAATGCAATAAAGGTAAAAATCGCATCCTCCTAACTGAAAAATTTGCCTTTCAGTATTGTAGTTAGTCTCACATTGATTTTTTTTCTCTTCCCTTTAATAGATATGAAGATATGATCTTGATTTCATTATCGCTCCGGTGGGTCAATTTCATTTTTAGAGTTGAATGAAGTACATTGTCAGGAACATTAATTGGAAATACCACCATCAAAATAAGTAGCGTGAATGGTCAAACTGAAGTAAATTTCAAAGACAATCACGTGGGCATTGTGGTCATTTTTTTTTTTGCTACATATTTAAAAGGGTTGTCTGGTATAGAAAACCCATTTTATACCCTATTAGGGTACTGTTCAGGACTATCATCTGTCAGCCAGAGCGGAGAAAAGCTACAAAGATAATCTTTTGCTCTGGAGGACCCAGCATGTCCATGAATTAGCTGAACAGTCCATTGATTTTAATGAGAATTGTGTAATGCTTCATTTCTCCTGTGGGAGCGCTGCAGGGAAATTGAACACTTGTTGCCAAATGCCCTTACAGATTACAGCTGATTGCTAAAGGTCTATTTATTACTTTAATAAGGCTCATAGCACATAAATTTTGATGTTTATGTTCGGTGGGACCATAGACTGACATTTAAAAATACATTTATCCGTAGTGGTTTACGTTTACCTTTTTAATACAGTTGTATTAAATAAATGCAGTCGACAAACCCTTTCAATACAGTTTGGGCTGCGGGATACAGATTTACAAGGATCCCTTTTTGGCATACATTTGCCCATTAAAATCGATGGCATTTCATTATATATCCGGATATTTTTTTTCCGGTGTACACGATCAGTACTCCATCAGTATTCCTGTAATGTATTTGGGTGTGCCAGACCAATTTTTTGTGTTAAATATATTATAGTGAGCCATAGAAATATACGTTAGTAGGAATTTTAACTCTGCTTAGAAGTCATAGTATATATATGTATGTTTATGTGGTGACATTCAGTTTGTTTTGGACCATTGGACTCCCGGAATGTACTAATTGGTTTTGTGGAGATCCAGCTGGTATGGTGTATTTAGGGCAATGCTCAAATTCTGGTGAGATCACTGTTGATCCCTAGCTCCTGTTCCGGCAACCTGTGATCTCATTGAACCTTTGTTCTGATACCGCCTGTTTTTGACTACCCATATGTATGCTGATTTAGTACCTTGTAGTCTCTCTAGGGTATGACACTGACTGTTGACCTTGCTTCTGTACTCTGAAATTGTCCTTGATGTGATATCCCGTTGCTGCAGCCTTTAGCACGCTAACCCTGGTCTGCCAGATCTGCCATCAACTTCCAGCCTCCAGGTAATGTCCCTTATAGAACTGCTTTAGCCCTCCTCAATTTGTTAAATGGGGCTCTTACGCATACAATTTTTAAATTCCTCGAAAGAGCAAGGCATTTTACCCAGCCTTATAGGAAAATACGGGCTTGAATACTTTGGATGCTACAATGCAGACATAATAATGCAGACATAATAATATACAGTTAGGTCCAGAATTATTTGGACAGTGACACAAGTTTTGTCATTTTAGCTGTTTACCAAAACATATTGAATATACAGTTATATAATCAATATGGGCTTAAAGTGAAGACTCTCAGCTTTAATTTGTGGGTATTCACATCCTAATTTGAGGAAGGGTTTAGTAATTACAGCTCTTTAATATGTAGCTGCCTCTTTTTCAAGGGACCAAAGGTAATTGGACAATTATCTCAAAAGCTATTTAATGGGCTGCATGGGCTATTCACTCGTTAATCCATCATCAATTAAGCAGGTAAAAGGTCTGGAGTTGATTCCAGGTGGGGCATTTGCATTTGGAAGCTGTTGCTGTGAACCCACAATGTGAGGTCAAAGAGGCTCTCAATGCAAGTGAAACAGACCATCGTTAGGCTGAAAAAAATGAAGAAATCCATCAGAGAAATAGCACAAATGTTAGGAGTGGCCAAATCAACAGTTTGGTATATTCTTGAAGATAAACAGCGCACTGGTGATCTCGTGAATTCCAAAAGGCCTGGACGTCCACGGAAGACAACAGTGGTGGATGATCGCAGAATCCTTTCCATGGTGAAGAAAAACCCCTTCACAACATCTAAGCAAGTGAAGAACACTCTCCTGGAAGTAGGTGGATCAGTATCTAAGTCTACCATAAAGAGAAGACTTCATGAGAGCAAATATAGAGGGTTCACCACAAGGTGCAAACCATTAATCAGCCTCAAAAATAGAAAGGCCAGATTAGACTTTGCCAAACAACATGTAAAGAAGCCGCTCAGTTCTGGAACAGCATGAAACTAAGATCAACCTGTACCAGAATGATGGGAGGAAGAAAGTATGGAGAAGGCTTGGAACGGCTCATGATGCAAAGCCACCACACCCTCTGTAAAACATGGTGGGGGCAGTGTGATGGCATGATGGGGGCAGTGTGATGGCATGGTGGGGGCAGTGTGATGGCATGGTGGGGGCAGTGTGATGGCATGGTGGGGGCAGTGTGATGGTATGGTGGAGGCAGTGTGATGGCATGGTGGGGGCAGTGTGATGGCATGATGGGGGCAGTGTGATGGCATGGTGGGGGCAGTGTGATGGCATGGTGGGGGCAGTGTGATGGCATGGTGGGGGCAGTGTGATGGCATGGGCATGCATGGCTGCCTGGCACTGGGTCACGTGTTTATTGATTATGTGACTGAAGACAGAAGCAGTCGGATGAATACTGAAGTGTTCAGGGATTTAATTTCTGCTCAGATTCAACCAAATGCAGCAGGGTGATTGGACGTCGCTTCACAGGACAGATGGACAATGATCCAAAACATACTGCGAAAGCAACCCAGGAGTTTATAAGGCAAAGAAGTGGAATATTCTGCAATGGCCGAGTCACCAGATCTCAACCCGATCGAGCTGCATTTCACATACTTAAGACAAAACTTAAGGCAGAAAGACCCACAAACAAGCAACAACTGAAGACGCCGCAGTAAAGGCCGGGCAAAGCGTCACAAAGGAGGAAACCCAGCGTGTGGTGATGTCCATGAGTTCCAGACTTCAGGCCGTCATTGCCTGCAAAGGATTCTCTACAAAGTATTAAAAAAATTTTTTTTATTTCTGGTAATGTTAATTTGTCCAATTACTTTTGAGCCCCTGAAATGAGGCGAACGTGTAGAAAAATGGCTGCAATTCCTAAACGTTTCACAGGATATTTTTGTTCAACCCCTTGAATTAAACCTGAAAGTCTAAACGTCAATTGCATCTCAGCTGTTTTATTACAAATCCAATGTGGTGGCAGCAGAGCCCAAATCATGAAGGTTGTGTCACTGTCCAAATAATTCTGGACCTAACTGTATATTCAGGGGGATGCATAAGTAGGTATATGTTCCTTAAATTCAAAATTGTAAATGCCGATCTGGATCATCCTCTAATAATCCATGGATTAATAAAGGCCAATACATTTTCAGCCCTGAGCGTTGCATTAGACGACCCAAAGATCTACGATAAATGACCAACTCTTCAGAAGGTCTCTTTTTAGATTAATTTTTTTTTGGGAGCTTTGGGTAAATCCCAGTGCCACTAACATTTCATTTTCATCAGTAGTAATACTCACTGGTCGACCACTATTTGGTGCATTACTAATGGATCCAGTTCTGTCAAATTTGTCACGTATATGATATACCGATAGTTTAGTTGGAGGAGGAGTTGTAAATTCTTCTTCCCATTTCTGTTGAACATTTTTAGCATTCTCTGTCTTCCAATATTATTTGATTATCCACTTTCGTTGTTTATCTATTAAATTACCAGCCATACTTAATTATCTGAATAATGGAATATAAATTTTGGGGGAGATGTATCAAACAGTCTAAACGCAGAAATGTCTGTTGCCCATGGCAACCCATCACGGCACAGCTTTCACTTCTGATAGTGATCTTTATAGATTAAATATTTTTAGACTATATATACACATTGTCCTTGCCTACCGGCAGCTGGTACTATGCTTTTCCCTGCCTTCAGGCTCCCTGCATATATTCAAAAACCCAATTTTCCAGCTCCCTACCAGGTTGAGCACATCCACTGTGCACAACTCTAGAAAGCGAATATATATATATATATATATATATATATATATATATATATATATATATATATACATATATATGTTATAGAGGTAAGGCTAAATTCACACTACCATTAGTATACGTTTATCTCTCTTCCGCCAGAGGAAGAGAGAATGGAAATTTTGAACGGAAAGCAATGGTTCCGTTAGCATTACCAATGATTTCAATGGTAATTCTTTTGTTTCAGTTGATTTCCGTTTGTCTCCGTTCGTCTCCGTTCGCTAGGTTTCCGTTTTTTGGACGGAATTAAAACTGCAGTCTGCAGAACTTTTGTTTGTGTAAAAAAAAACATGGAAACCTAGCCACGACAAGGCATCATCTACTTACAATAGGGAGGTTTTTAGTGCATGTTTTTGATCAAAAAGTGTTTTCCCACCTGCCACGACAAGGTGTCCTCCATAGGTGGGAACCTACTCTGCACATACACCCAGAACTGGGACTAAGCCTACATATATATCTGGGGATGGTAGGAACCAGCATAAACGAATTAAAATCACCCATGGCAGAATGGGAGGAGTGCAAGATCAACAAGTGGAGGCAGTCACTAACCCCACATATATGAATCACATAAACAACACAAAAGTTTGAACATCACATTCCAATAAAATGAAACAAAACATGTATACAGGTGCAAGAACACCTGTGACTGCAAATATACTGTATACAGCACACAAGAAAATGGTGACTGCACACTGCGAACACTAAAACACTGTAATTTATTTATATTTAGCGGTTTAGGTGACATTAGTGTTGGCAGTGTGCTGTCACCATTTTTTTTATGTGCTATCTATCCATCTATCTATCTATCTATCTATCTATCTATCTATCTATCTATCTATCTATCTATCTATCTGTCTATACCATATCTGTCTATCCATCTATCTATCTATCTATCTATCTATCTATCTATCTATCTATCTATCTATCTATCTATCTATCTATCTATCTATCTATCTATCTATCTATCTATCATCTATCTATCTATCTATCTATCTATCTATCTATCTATCTATCTATCTATCTATCTATCTATCTATCTATCTCATATCTATCTATCTATCTATCTATCTATCTCATATCTATCTATCTATCTATCTATCTATCTATCTATCTATCTATCTATCTATCTATCTATCTATCTATCTATCTATCTATCTGTCTGTCTGTCTGTCTGTCTGTCTGTCTGTCTGTCTGTCTGTCTGTCTGTCTGTCTATCTATCTATCTATCTATTATAAATGTTTTACTATTATAACAGTCTCCAAGACACATCAGGGAAATCCATTAAAGTCTTCCTATGTCACTTTAAGGTTTTATTATATTTTTATGGTAGATATATATAAAAATGTAACCTCCAGTTGATTTACATTTTAGAGTTTGTGTATTATAATGCCTTGATTGTTCTTGTTTAACCAGTGAAGTACGTTTCGCCTTCAGTGAAGAGGACACTCACATTCAAGTCGAGATGAGTGAATTAATTATATGCAGTTCACAGTGAGTTCATAGAGGTGACTGACATGAGAACTGACTGCTAAAATATTACTCTCAAGACCCATGGACATTTTTTTCTGATGTATAGGAATATTATTTTAGAAAATAATGTGTACTTAAAGCCTCCAATGTACCCTTGCACAATATGACTGGCAGAATGGAGTCGACAGCACTATTGCCTGGCAGGACTGGACTCCTAAGATCAGTTCTGATCAGTACAACATCTGCATGGACTTGGTCAGTCCTCCCCATGCTTTTGTAGGTTTCCTTCAGGTTCACCGGGTTCCTCCCAAAGTTCAAATACATTTTGATAGGTCAATTGGCTTCCTATGTGTTACAGTCTTGTGGGGATTTGGTCCCGTGGTCCTGGCTTCTCATGACCTGCCTAAGTAGAGTCGTGTGTTAACGAACCTTCCCTTACCCCATCCTATCCCCCCACCCCCACCTTTAGGAAAGACACGTGACACCGAGGTTGGATGTGAAATGGCCACAGCAGCCGTTTATTAATTTTACAGTTTTATAAAAACAATTTAAATCCGAAACCTTCGGATAACTAGTTAGGAATCCACCAGAGAATTCCTTCTAATAATTCACATGACCCAACATGGGTCAGAAACGTAAATAACAATTTAACGTTAACATTAACCCGAGCAGAGGAAGTCCTTGAGGCCCTTTCAGATATTCCTTTTTTAAGAACACACCGAGTTAGCCATCTGCAAACCACTAATTACCTCCAGCCGTAAACCAGCTCGGAAGCACCGTTCACCTCTGCAGATGGCTCCAACCACTAGAAGTCCACTTCAAGGGGATAACACCCGATGAAGCCCTCAAGTGATATACCGACCACTAGAAGTCCACTTCAAAGGGATAACACCCGATGAAGCCTTCAAGTGATATACCTTCTACCAGAAGACCACTTCAAAGGGATAACACCCGATGAAGTCTTCAACCATGTACCTTTTTTGGGGGACGCATACCCCCGATGCGACCCCCCCACCATTTTGTACTGACTGGCCTCAAGGACTCCCCCCGCCAGCTGCCATGACAACAGAACCTACTCAGGAAAAAAGGAAAAACATGTTAGATAAGCACACAAATAAAACACAACACTCATAGACGGACGTACGCAAAGACCCACCACGTAACAAACCAAGGGCGGGAGGGTGGGAGCTTGTCCTCACTGTGCTACTCCTCCCGCTGCTTCCGGCTCAATGCCGAAAACAGCGGGAAGCGCAGCAACGGCCCCCCTGACTCCTCCCTGACCCCCTCCGACTCCCTCCAACTCTCCCTCACCTGTTAACCCTTTCCCTACCAGGGAGGTCATGGAGGCTTCCCCTTCAGCCCTGCAGGCTCCGTCCAGCCCCTTCTTGACCTGCCTAAGTAGAGTCGTGTGTTAACGAACCTTCCCTTACCCCATCCTATCCCCCCACCCCCACCTTTAGGAAAGACACGTGACACCGAGGTTGGATGTGAAATGGCCACAGCAGCCGTTTATTAATTTTACAGTTTTATAAAAACAATTTAAATCTGAAACCTTCGGATAACTAGTTAGGAATCCACCAGAGAATTCCTCCTAATAATTCACATGACCCAACATGGGTCAGAAACGTAAATAACAATTTAATGTTAACATTAACCCGAGCAGAGGAAGTCCTTGAGGCCCTTTCAGATAGTCCTTTTTTAAGAACACACCGAGTTAGCCATCTGCAAACCACTAATTACCTCCAGCCGTAAACCAGCTCGGAAGCACCGTTCACCTCTGCAGATGGCTCCAACCACTAGAAGTCCACTTCAAGGGGATAACACCTGATGAAGCCCTCAAGTGATATACCGACCACTAGAAGTCCACTTCAAAGGGATAACACCCGATGAAGCCTTCAAGTGATATACCTTCTACCAGAAGACCACTTCAAAGGGATAACACCCGATGAAGTCTTCAACCATGTACCTTTTTTGGGGGACGCATACCCCCGATGCGACCCCCCCACCATTTTGTACTGACTGGCCTCAAGGACTCCCCCCGCCACAGCGAAACAGGCCTTGACCACCTTAAGCCTGTGAGTTCCTCCACACCACCACCGCCCTTTCTATGCCTTCTGCTATCGCCAAGCTCCAAAGATCAATGCCAACCTCGGTCAGATGAACCCCGTCACTCCTCCAGAAATTCCCCACTCCTGACTCCAAATCCCTGTGCCTCACGCAAATGCCCCCGTTTTTTGCCACAAAACGGGACATCGCCCGATTAACTTTAATGCGAGCCTTATTGACTCTCTCCACAGATCTAGCCAACCGCCAATGTTTTCTTGGGACTATGTCCGACCACACTATCACCAACTTGGGATAAGAAACCCACAAACACAACATATCGTGTTTGATATCCCGCACCAACTCACGAAAGGGGCGGACCCCTAAGTCATTCCCACCCACGTGCAACACTAAGACCTCCGGAACCCTATCAAGCCGAGCATATGTCTGGAATTCCGCCAACACCCTGCTCCACGACATACCTCTAAATCCCAGCCAATGCACAACCGCATCCTGTCGCGGAATGCGCAACTGGCGACCATCTGGGCGGACGTCTGCCCTCAAAGCCCCCCAGTGCACGTAAGAATGACCCATCAACCACACCAAACACGGAGGCGAATCTGAAACGGAAAAAACAATTAGGCACCACCATATAACATTTTTAAAGCGTTAACAACAAACCTCATAACATATGGGGGCGGACATAGGACTTAAACCTGTTGGACTCCCAACGACCAATACGCCGCACCCCCTCATCATCCAACCCCCAGCGCCCCGCTTCTGTTGCTGCGCCAATCCTGAAGGAATGAGATGAATATGAGCCTGCCGCAACACCAACCGCCGTCAAACATTTTTTAAATACAGCTCCAAACTGAAACCTGGACAAAAACGACCCGTCCACATGACGTAACAAAGGCAAATCTGGAGACCCCCTTTTTGGCGTAAAACCCCGCATGCACTCTACTGGGCACATAACCGACCCCGGGAGGGCGAACAAAACTATCAGTTTACCCTTCCCTACTTGGTCAGTTTTTGACCAACGCAACCATACCTCCAGCCGATCTGCGAATAGGCTCACCTCCCCAGATCTCAGCCCCCCTGCCTGTTTGGTACTTGGCGACACCAACTCACCTATTCTAAATGCCCCAAAGAACGCTAACGAAAAAGCTAACCAAAACAAATCCATTTCGTCTGAAGAACGACAGACCGATGCTAATGAACCGCCCAACGAGCTAAGCAAAGCAAACGACACAGGCCTTCTACTATCCGCCTCCACCCTACCTCGGCGCAACCCCTTCAAAGCCTGCGATACCAGAAATTCCTTCGATACATCCTGAAAGCCCCGCAACTTAAACCCAAACGCCACCGCAGATATGAACCGGTTCACCTTTGCCACTGAAAACCCCGCCTCCCAGGCGTCCCCTAACCAGTACAAAAGTGCCACCAACCTGTCTCTATCCGTATTGACGTCACCCAACTCTCTTACCCACTCCTCCCACTGCCTCCAACAAGCAGCATAAGCACTCCACGTCGTGCGCGCCAAAGACCTTTGTAACAGTTGTTCTACGGGACCGATACCAGATCCCAAAGATGTTCCGGACAAGCCAAACCGAGACGTTCCGCTCCCGGTGCCAATTGCCGAAACCGGTCCCACTGCGAGCGAGAAAGAGCATCAGCGATACAATTCCGTACTCCCGGGACATGCACCGCCACCACCCACGCGTTCAACGACAAACACACCAACACTAAATGTCGCAACAATTGAACTACCGGAGGAGAGGACGCCGTGATGTTATTAATGGCCAGCACCACCCCCATGTTGTCGCAGTAAAAACGGACCTTCTTATCCCTGAGCCTGTCCCCCCAAATGGTAGCCGCCACCACGATGGGAAACAGCTCGAGCAGGGCCAGATTCCGCGTGAGTCCACTGGACACCCAACTAGCCGGCCATTGACCTGCGCACCACGGATCTCCCCCGTAAGCTCCAAAACCGCCCGCCCCAGCCGCATCCGTAAAAATATTCAAATCACTCGTATCCTGCGCTGGGGCCATCCATAGCGAGCGACCATTGTACTGGCCCAAGAAGTCATCCCAAACCTGAAGATCAGCTCGGTGCTCCTCCTTGAGCTGCACAAAATGATGCGGCGCACGCACTCCCGCCGTTGCCGCCGCCAACCTCCTACCAAACACCCTCCCCATCGGCATAATCCGGCAGGCGAAATTCAACTTCCCCAGCAGCGACTGAAGCTCCCGCAGCGTCATTTTCTTCAGTCTACAAGCCCGCCGTACCTCCATCCTCAAAGCACCCAACTTATCCGCAGGGAGACGACACTCCATTGCCACCGAGTCTATTTCAATTCCCAAAAAACAAATCGTCGCTACCGGGCCCTCCGTTTTTTCTGGCGCCAAAGGAATCCCAAAATCCCTCGCCACCTTCTGTAGTGCATGAAGCAAATTACCGCAAACCGGCGAACCCCCCGGGCCAACGCACAAAAAATCATCTAAGTAATGGATCAACGAGTCGACCCCGGATACTCCCCTCGTTACCCACTCCACGAAGCTACTAAACGCCTCGAAGTATGCACAAGAAAGGGAACACCCCATCGGAAGGCACCGATCCACGTAAAAAGCCCCATTCCAAAAACAACCCAACAGCCGTTGGCTTTCTGGATGAACTGGCAACAACCTGAACGCCGCCTCGATGTCGGTTTTTGCTAGCAGCGCACCTGGACCCGCAGCCCGCACTAAACCCACCGCCTTATCGAATGAGGTATAGACTACGGAGCACAACTCGTGATCAATCCCGTCATTTACCGACGAACCCTTGGGATACGATAAATGTTGAATCAAACGAAATTTTCCGGGCTCGCGTTTAGGGACAATACCCAACGGGGACACAACTAAATCTTTTACAGGCGACTCAACAAACGGCCCCGACATGCGGCCCAACGAAACTTCTTTTAACAACTTTTCCGACACGACTTTTGCATGCAAGTAAGCCGATTTTAAATTCCTCCGCGTAACCGGAACCTCATAAGGAGGCGGAGGAATAACAAAACCAACACGAAACCCTTCGTAAAGCAACTTAGCCGCCGCCCTATCCGGATACTCATTTAGATAAGGGGCCATCTTTTCCACCCTCACCGGCGACACCCCCTTGACCAGCCGCGGAGGGCTGGTTCCCTGACCTCTTTTTCCGCAGACATTTTGCCTCCCCGTGTGATGCACCATTACACTCGGAACACACGTGCTTGAACTTGCACGTGGCCCCGAACTTACACTGGCCTTCATTAAATTGCCAGCAAAAACCCGCCTTTCCCCCGCCGCTTTGTCCCACCTGACTAGACTGGCCTCCCTGGCCGGCGCTCCCGGGAAAGGACTGCCTAACCGGAGCCGTAACCCGTAACCAGAGAGCAATATCCTTCTGGTCCCACCGAATCGCCGGCCGAACCGCTTTCCGCTGACGGAATTGCTCATCGTATCGCAGCCACGCCTGACCCCCATACGCCCTATGAGCCTCCCCAATGGCATCAAAATAACAAAACAATGCCGAACAATTTTCCGGCGCCTTTTCCCCTATCACACTAGCCAATATGACGAACGCCTGCGACCAATTAACGAACGTCTGCGGGATAAGCCTATACCGCCGCCGTTCCTCCTCGTCCTTTTTACTCTCGTCCCGCTTGCTCTTATCCAAATTAAATTTAGCGAGCGGCAAGAGAGAAAAAATCTCAACATATTCGTCCTTCCAGATCCGCTCGCGCACCTCCTGCTTTAACTGCGCCCCCAACGGACCTTCGAAACAAACGTACACCTCCCCCCGAGCACGGTCATCAATACGCACCCGATCGCCATCCTTTTGTGCCTCGGTCTGTACCGACACCGCGACCGCCTCCCTAACCGCCAGCACGGGCCGCGCCTGTACCAATCCCACGTCCCTGGGGCCCTCCCACACTACCGCCGGGGACACTTCCGTAACTACCGGCGCCGCCGCCCTATCTAGGCGCCCGACCAGCTCCCTCAAGCAACCCACTAAATCTGCCAGACCCGCGCCATCGCGCCCGCCCGCGCCACTACCGGCCACCGATGCGACGCTAGCAGCCCCCCCGCCGACACCCGACATAAAAATCGCTGGATATGACAATGATGGAGTTACACACTCACCGGGCCGCACAGGCGCTGTGTTCCCGTCAGCCGGACCATCCTGACCTCGACGATACACGTCCAGTTCACCTTCCTCCAGCCCATCTCTCGCAGACGACTGGCCATCCCACCGACATCTTCGGATCGGAGATGATGAAGCGCCGACTGATGGGCAACCTGCCGCCCGACCGATGGAACCCAGACTTCCGACTGGACCTGTTGCCTCAACGTCGCTGCAGATCTAGGCGTCCGTCTCGATGATCCTGAAGAAGCCTGCCCCCTGGCCGGAACATCACCAGGCGGGGCGGCCGTACCTCGTCCTCCAAATCTTCCATCCGATGGTGGAGGGGTGACAGGGAGCCCGGCCTGTGACTCCCTGCTCACCGCCGGACCCCGTCGCGGCTTGGGATTCCTGCCAGGACGCAGGGCCTGGGAAGGGGCGGTCCCCCCAGCTGCCTGGCCTGCAGCGTCCGAGATCGGGCTCCCTCTGCAACGCCGTGTCCGCGGGACTGCCTCAGGACTGAGGCGCTCTGGAGGTCGAGACCGCCGGGAGGGACGGGTCGACCCGGCCTGCGTCGCCGTCACCCCCGGCAACGCTCTCTGCCTGCTCCGGACAGGAGCAGTTGTTGCCGACTCCCCCCCCGCCGCCATGCTAGGAAGGGGGCCGGGGGAGGGGAGCCTGTCTCCTGCAACAGACCCCGAACGCCGGGCCTGACGTGGCAACACGGCGTCCGGGATCCTCGCTAATGCAGCCACGGTCTCCTCCAGCCATCCGGGACCGTGGTGCACAGCAGCAGCACGCAGCTGCTCTAACAAAACTGCCTCCGACATACTGTACGAGCGCGGGCAACGGGGAGCTTGTCCTCACTGTGCTACTCCTCCCGCTGCTTCCGGCTCAATGCCGAAAACAGCGGGAAGCGCAGCAACGGCCCCCCTGACTCCTCCCTGACCCCCCCCCCTCCGACTCCCTCCAACTCTCCCTCACCTGTTAACCCTTTCCCTACCAGGGAGGTCATGGAGGCTTCCCCTTCAGCCCTGCAGGCTCCGTCCAGCCCCTTCTTCAGGTTGGCCATTTTTCATTTATATGAATTGGAACATCTTATCGTCTTCTATGTCATGTTCTACTTGTGCATTGTGTTCTCTGATTTGTCTCTTGTAATCTGTGCTGGGTGTCTCCAACTCGATCCTGATTCTGAATTGCCGAAGGGCTCGTTCACATGGCCATAGTATAGATATGTAATTCGGCACCCAAAGAAATCTTTAAGCCCACACTGTACCTCCATATGCCTCCAATTTTAGATTTTGCATGACATGCCGTAGAGACTCTTGGTGCCACCATACAGGTTCCATGTACACGGCTTTGCCATGTGCAATAGTCCTTATCCTGAGTTTTCTAATTGTCAGTTTGA
This sequence comes from Rhinoderma darwinii, assembly GCF_050947455.1. Lineage (NCBI taxonomy): Eukaryota > Metazoa > Chordata > Amphibia > Anura > Rhinodermatidae > Rhinoderma > Rhinoderma darwinii. The sequence continues at coordinate 22,056,494 of NC_134688.1, read as the reverse complement.
TTTCTGAATCTTATCCTTAACCTAATCTGATCATGAATTGCCTTAACCCAATTAGCTTGTGTATTTTGATTCTATTACCAGAGTGTTTGTCCCTGGTCTTGTATTATCTGTGGATTTCCATCTTGGTTTTTTAGACCTGACCCCTTGTTAAGCTGCCATGACTGTACATCTTTCCAAGACCAAGGTTGCCAGACTCAATTTGCTCCATCTTGCAGTTATTTGCTCCATTTTGACCTATCTTTCATTTACTTTAATGGGATCATGTAAGCTAAATTATTGTATTAAAATAAAGTACAGTGAAACCTCTCCAGATGACCACCTTTTTGAGAAGACAATCACTGATCTACTTACTTACTTACTTGGGAGGACTTACTTGGGAGGACCACCCGTCTAGCAGACCACTTTTCACGACAATTGTGGATTTTCTTAAAGAGACTCCAGTGTATAAGACAGAGCTCCCCAAGTTGTGGCATAAAGGCATGGAGCTCCATTTATCTCATATAGAGCTCCAAAACCCCTGTGTTCCTTGCTGTTCCATAGTAACCCTTCAGCAACCTGCAGCCCTCCGTCTTTTGACATCTTTAGGTACCGGGGTTGCTTTTAAAAGAGGCATCTAGCGAATGAAATAGTCGGGATCAAATGTTATCCTTCATTCTGGTCATTATCACAGGATGTTGAATGCACGTTTCAGTTGACTCCCATGGGTGATGGTGCAGGTAGAACGTCATCACTGCACCATACATGTATGGCCTTGTCTAATACTGAGAATAAATGGGGTAAACATGGGCCCCATTACTGTACTCGATCCCTGAGATAAATGCACATTTTATAATTTGTCTTCAGTGGGCAGTTTACATTGTGAATATTTTTCAGTAACATCAACACTTTTAGAAACTAATTTATTAATATTTAAATAAGAAAAATAATGAGAGAAATAACGAATGGGGTCAGAGTTGTTTTGGTTCAGACATTTTCACTGCTAATTAAACCAACCATTTCGGTTAAAAATTCTTTGTTAATGAATTATGTCAAATCATGCAGTTCTGAATTTAAATGAGCACAATAATACCAACCTCTAGAATGGATTGTCCTATAATTCTATCTAATAACCCTTTCTTTCTAAGGCGCTTCTATTTTTCCTAACACGTTAATCCAGTGAGCTATCAATAAGTTGGACTCTCCAGCATTTTTACTTATTAGAATATAATTTTTTATTAGAGACAATTTTGAATAGATTTTGCTTTTAGACTTTGTACAAAGAATTGTGAGTTAGACTCTTTAGTGTTTTATATTAGGGCGTCCTAACCACAGAATCCCTTTAATTGCACCATCTGCCCTTCATATGTTACACTTTAAGTTCCTGGCAAGTAATCAAGCCAGGCTATCATTTGTATTTTAATTTATAAAATAAATTGAGTTCCCCTGTCAAACAAAACTGATGAGTGATCAAAAGCTGATGAATATCTCTCTGTCTGGTGGGTCAGTGAATAAAAGAAAGTACGAACATAATGTGCTAAGCAATTTAAGATGTTTATTGCTGGTTCTGTGCTCTCTTTACTTCACTTTACTACACATGTTTATGGTACAGAATTAACAAGAGGGTAATAGGCCTATGAATATATTTATCTAATCAATCATATTACCACTGTTTACATTGAAAGTAAAAAGTATTTTCTATCTATCTATCTATCTATCTATCTATCTATCATCTATCTATCTATCTATCTATCTATCTATCTATCTATCTATCTATCTATCTATCTATCTATCTATCTATCTATCTATCTATCTATCTATCTATCTATCTATCTATCATCTATCTCATATCTATCTATCTATCTATCTATATTTATCTATCTATCTATCTATCTATCTATCTATCTATCTATCTATCTATCTATCTATCTATCTATCTATCTATCTATCTATCTATCTATCATCTATCTCATATCTATCTACCGTGTTTCCCCGATAGTAAGACACCCCCGATTGTAAGACATATCGGGGGTTTCAGGGGGGTCGGCTAATATAAGCCGTACCCCGAAAGTAAGACATATGTCTTACTTTCGGGGAAACACGGGGGTATTGCCGCCTCCTGCCCACTTCCGCGCCGCCCCCGGATATATCCGTCCTCAGCAGCTGCTAGTTCGCGCAGGAGGACGGATATATCCGTCCTGTGATGGCGCGGGTACTGAGACTGTACCCACGCGATCAGCGGCAGGAGCACGGCTGTTATACACAGCCTGGCTCCTGCTGCAACTGCCGGAATCGAAGCGCGCGCCGATTCCGGCAGTTTAACCCATTAAATGCCGCTGTCAATAGTGACAGCGGCATTTAATGTGTTTGACAGAGGGGGGAGCTCCCTCTGTCACCCGATCGGCGCCCCCGCAAACAAATCGCGGGTCGCCGTCGGGTTTCCATGACAGCCGGGGGTCTAACAAAGACCCCCAGGTCTGCCTTCAGCATCTGCCTGTTAGGCGATGCCGGAGGCATGACCTAATAGGTTGCCTGTCAGTTTTACACTGACAGGCAATAATGCTTCGGTATACTAAGTATACCAAAGCATTATATATGCGATCGGCACATCGCATAGTGAAGTCCCCTGGTGGGACTAAAAAAAAAAATGTAAAACAGTTAAATAAAGTTTGTGAAAAAAAAAAAAATAATAATTAGACAATTTTTTTCCAATATAAGACATACCCCGAAAGTAAGACATAGTGGGGCTTTTGGGGATAAAAAGAAAGTAAGACACTGTCTTACTTTCGGGGAAACACGGTATCATCTATCTCATATCTATCTATCTATCTATCTATCTATCTATCTATCTATCTATCTGTCTTTCTATTCCATATCTATACATCTCATATCTATCTATCTATCTATCTATCTATCTATCTATCTATCTATCTATCTATCTATCTATCTATCTATCTATCTATCTATCATCTATTATCATTCTGTCATCTATCTCTTCCTCCAGTTTCTTGCAATCCACCAGTAATTATTAAGAGTCATAGGAATCATTAGCACAGCATGACCATGTTTACACATTGTAGACATGTTGAGAATATTGAGAATATGCTAGCATTACAAGGTGTGAGAAGGGGTTTCTTCCCCTTCTTCATAGAGATATAATGCTATCTTGAATTGTACATATTTATGTTTGTGTTAACATTTTCTTCCCTACAAGTTCAAGCCGGAAGTAAGGCCAGTGCTAATGTTTTATATATTATGTATATAAAATTATATTCCTATTCTGACACCTACTGTAGGGAAAAGCCTGTATTATTATGTGTTGTTATGTGCATAGGACCTGTGCAGGTCCTCAAGCCAGCAAATCTCACTGCTACTTAAAGTGTTTGTCTGGTCATGCAGCGATTTTTATGCTGATGACCTATTCACGGGATAGGTCATTAATATATGATTAGTGGGTGTCCGACACCCAAACCCCACACTGATCAGCTGTCCCAGCTGCCTCCGGCACTGTGAGCTATACAGTGGTCAGTGTCGAAAGCAGAAGGCTGCGACCACTTTATAGAGGCCGTGCTGCAGTACTGCAATTCTGCACCTATTCACATGATTAGGAGCAGAGCTGCAGTAGTGCAGCACGGCCGCTATGCAGTGTACAGAGCCTCCTGATTCCGGCATCAATACTGCATTGCTTATGGTGTTAGAGGCAGCCGGAACAGCTGATCAGCGGAACCCTGTGAAAGACAAATAGACACAATTGACAATAGATTGACATTTATTAAACAGAATGATAGGTTTTAGCTGTTCTAACACGCTTACAATGGTTTATCCAATTATCAATTTGCATTTAACCATGATTTAAGGATGATCTAAGAGAGTTTGGCAATAAGAAACTAGGGCCTTTCAATCAGATGAGATTCAAATAGTACAATATTAGTCAGTCATTAAAGGGACTAATAGTCATTTACAACAATAGAAATGTCAGCAATTTTTTTTTCTCATGGTCTGTTCATATCTGCGTTGTGGTTTTAGTTTCTAACAAAAGCCTCAATGCTCTGCCGTATCTGTCGTATGTCAGACAGCAACTGTGCTTGCCCAACCCCATTGACTTACATTGGGGTCCGTCTAGATTCCAAAGTTATGTGCATGGTGTAGCGCCCATGGCCACGGGCCGTCGGGTTTTCTCTCCTCCCGACGCCTGCAGCCATGGATCCGTGAGCGCTGGTCCCCATCTCCTTCCTAGGAGATGCCAGCGCTCACTTCCGCTCTGGTCTGCACAAAGGAAATCATCATCATCATCATCAACTGCCACGATTTACTGGTCTATAAGAAGGCCCCTGGCCTTCTGATCCTTGCCTGAGCGTTGTTAGTTTTCCCAGGCTGTCTTGCAAATGGTCCCTTAGTGTTTCCTGTTCCAGTTGTTACCCGTGCCTTGTTACCTGTTCCTGTATCCCGTGCTGTTCTTGTTCCTGTGCCTATTAGTGTTGGAGTCGTATCACGTCCTGTGCCATCTGCCACGTCCGGAGGAATCCGCCACGTCCTGTGTCATCTGCCACGTCCTGTGTCATCTGCCATGTCCGGAGGAACTCACCACGTCTGGCGCAACCTGCGGCACCTGTGTTATCCGCCACATTTGGCGTTACCTGCTGCACCCTTCTCCATCTGTACCAGAGCTGCAGCCACTGTCTGGACTATCCAGGTACACTTGTGCGGGACATTGTATTGCTGGGGTTTCCTGTTGTTTGGCCAGCTGCCTCCCCGTTACGGCGGAACGGCCTAGTGGGTCCACTAACCCGCTACGTGACAGTACGCTCTGGCCATGGACCCCGCTGGTCAACCTGAGAACTTGACGACTAAAGCCTTGCTGACCGAGATGGAGGATCTCCAGTCACGACAAGACCAACTCCTCCTGTCAGTGAACGCAATAGCCCATCGGCTGCTTGCTCCAACCACAGTCGTCACCGCACCCATTCCTACTGTTCCTCCTGCTACACTAACTGTCTGCACCGGTACCTCTCCCCTGTGTCTTCTGCCATTACCTCCACGCTATGACGGAGACCCGAGGTACTGCAGTGGAGTTTTGAATCTATGCCTGGTCCACTTCAGACTACATGCCAGGTCCTTCTCTTCGGATGACGTCAGGATCGCCTTCATCATCTCTCTCCTTACTGGCAATGCCCTGGCATGGGCTAATCCTCTGTGGGAATATCAGGGACCAGAGACCCGTGACTTTCAGTGCTTCTTACAGACCTTCTGCTCGATCTTTGAGGAACCTGGGAGAGTTTCTTCGGCTGCTGCATCCTTGCTGACCCTACACCAGGGAGACCTCTCCGTGGGCGAGTATGCTATTCAGTTTCGTATCCTGGCTGCTGAATTGACCTGGAACAACGAGGCTTTGGTGGCCACATTCTGGCAGGGACTGTCTTCAGGGATTAAGGACGAGCTGGCTGCTTGCAATCTGCCATCTACCCTGGACGATCTTATCCTACTCGCCTCCAGGAGCGTTCCCAAGAGGTTCTCCGGGAGAAAGAACTTCCTGGGCTGGATCCTACTTTCCAGCAATCCTCCTCAGTCGTCCCACCAGAGAATCTTATGCAGAGTAACAATGTAAAATTGTCTACCCAAGAGAAACAACGCAGACGCACTTCTGGACATTGTTTCTATTGCGGCTTCGGAGGCCTTATTGTGCATCTGTGTCCCCAAAGGCCATAGAGACTCCATTGCCTAGGATTGGTTGGAGAGATAACCCTAGGTGGAACGGTACCTAATAAAGCATTCTGTTCCAAGTTGACTATTCCTGTGACCCTTGTATCCGACGAGAGGACGCATCAAGTTCCTGCCTATCTTGACTCTGGTTCTGCTGCAAACTTCATCCAGAAAGAGCTAGTGGATTATCTTCAGTTGCCCGCAGTTCCCCTAGAGACATCTTTGGCTGTTGCCTCAGTTAATGGACTGCCTCTGCCTGATCCTATCGTTTCTAAAACCAAGCCGTTGAAGCTCCAGGTTGGAGTCCTTCATTTTGAACTGATTTCTTTCCTTGTTTTGCCCAAGGCTATCAATCCTGTTCTGCTGGGCCTGCCTTGGCTTCAACTACATTGCCCAGTCCTGGACTGGAATTCTGGAGAGGTTTTCCAATGGGGCTCCAAGTGCCTTGGTCATTGTCTGCTGCAGATCGATCCTGCTAAGCCTCCTCTGCCTCAGTCATTGACGGGACTGCCTACCCAGTTTGCTCAGTTTGCAGATGTTTTCAGCAAAAGGGAGGCTCCACATCGGACTTGACTTCCCCATTGAACTAGTTCCTAAGGCCTCTCTTCCCCGTGGTCGAGTATATCCTCTCTCCTTGCCAGAGTCTCTATCCATGTTGGCCTATATCAAGGACAGTCTGGAAAAGGGGTTTCATACGAAAGTCTTCCTCGCCGGTCGGGGCTGGATTCTTCTTCATTAACCCTGCATTGACTACCGTGGTCTCAACCAGATCACAGTCAAGAACAAATATCCGTTGCCACTTATATCTGAGCTGTTTGATCGCATACGAGGAGCCAAAAATGTTTCTAAGCTAGACCTACGAGGGGCTTATAATCTAGTCCGGTTTCGCCGGGGTGACGAATGGAAGACTGCATTTAACACCCGGGACGGGCACTACGAGTACCTAGTGATGCCCTTCGGACTGTGTAATGCTCCCGCAGTGTTTCAGGAGTTTGTTAAAGATTTCTTCAGAGATCTCCTCTATGTCTGTGTTGTTGTTTATCTCGATGATATTGTGATTTTCTCCCCAGATCCGACGACTCATCGGAGGCATGTCCGTCAGGTTCTACTACGATTAAGGAAGAATCATTTATACGCCAAACTGGAGAAGTGCGTCTTTGAGAGGAGTTCTCTGCCCTACCTGGGCTACATCATCTCAGATCAAGGTCTCAAGATGGATCCTGAGAAAGTGAAAGCTGTCCTGGAGTGGCCACGTCCTCAAGACTTAAGGGCCATACAGCGGTTCCTCGGATTCGCCAATTTCTACTGGTAGTTTATCCCAACTTCTCATCTCTGACCGCTCCCATCTCTACCCTTATCAAGAAGGGTGTGAACACCAAGGTGTGGACTCCAGAGGCAGAATCCGCATTTATTAGCCTCAAGAGAGCCTTCACTTCAGCTTCGATCCTCCACCATCCTGACGTATCTCGGTAGTTCTGACTGGAAGTGGACGCTTCCTCTGTTGGTGCAGGCGCACTTCTGTTCCAGAGGAGCTCCAAAGGAAAGGCAGTAGTATGTGGCTACTATTCTAGACTTTTTTCTTCTGCTGAGCGCAATTACTCTATTGGAGATCGGGAGCTACTGGCCATCAAATTGGCTCTGGAGGAGTGGAGACATCTACTAGAGGGTGCTGCTCACCCCATCCTGATCTTCACCGACAACAAAAACCTTACCTACTTTCAGTCTGCTCAACGACTGAATCCCCGTCAAGCCAGGTGGTCACTGTTCTTCACCCGTTTCCAGTTTGTGATCCACTACCGTCCCGCGGACAAGAATGTGAGGGCCGATGCCCTGTCCAGATAATTTGAGACGGAAGACACGGTGGAGTCCCTTCAGACTATCATAGACCCGTCCTGCATTGTCACTGCTAATCCTCTGCAGGTTAGAGACATCCTTCCGGGGAGGAATTTTGTTCGGTTGGCAGACAGGAGAAGAATTCTCCTCTAGGTACACAGTTCTAAACTGGCTGGGCACGGTGTCCGTAAAAGCCAAGACCTGATTGCTCGTCACTTCTGGTGGCCCACGCTTCCTAAAGATGTTCTGGACTTTGACTCTTCTTGCACGGTGTGTGCTTCTAACAAAGTGACTCACTCCAAGCCTGCCGGCCTGCTTCAACCTTTGCCTGTACCCAATGCCCCCTGGCAGTACATTGCAATGGACTTTGTCACAGACCTTCCCCCCTCAGCAGGATGCAATACCGTCTGGGTGGTGGTGGACGGTTCTCTAAGATGGCACATTTTATCCCGCTGACCGGCCTACCTTCTGCTCCTCAACTGGCGAGTCTCTTCATTCTACACATCTTTCGCTTGTATGGCTTGCCTCTTCACATTGTGTACGACCGGGGGGTTCAGTTTACTTCAAAGTTCTTGAGAGCCCTCTGAGAACTCCTGGATGTGAGTTTGGACTTTTCCTCAGCTTATCACCCCCAGTCCAATGGGCAAGATGAGAGGATCAACCAGATCTTGGAGAATTATCTCCGCCACTTCATCTCTTCACAGCACGATAACTGGGTACATCTTCTTCCATGGGCCGAGTTCTCATACAACAACCACACAAGTGAGTCCACCTCTTCCACTCCATTTCACATTGTGTACAGTCAACATCCTAGAGTCCCTCTTCCAGTGTCGACCACATCTCAAGTACCCGCTGCTGACTCTGCATATGTGGACTTTTTGAAAATCTGGCAACAGACCTAGTCCTCTATTTTACTGGCAGTCGATCACATGAAGCGAAAAGCAGATACTAGGAGAAGGGGGCCGCCTCAGTATCTTCCGGGTACCAAAGTCTGGCTATCCTCTCAGAACATTCGTTTGAAGGTGCCTTCGTACAAGTTTGCTCCCAGGTTCCTTGGTCCTTTCGAAATTCTACAACAAATAAACCCTGTCTCTTATAAACTGCGGCTGCCTGCTGCCCTCAGAATCCCCAACTCCTTAAGCCAGTGGTCCTGAACCACTACAGCAAGACTTCTAGTTCCACAGTTGCTCCCAGCGGTTCTTCTGATGTGTTCGAGGTGAGGGAGATCCTGGACTGCAAGAGGGTAGGAGGAAGGACTTTCTATTTGGTGGACTGGAGTGGGTTTGGTCCAGAGGAGAGGCCCTGGGAGCCAGAAAATAACCTCAGTGCCCCTGCGCTTATAAAAAAAAATTCCTCTCTCGCTGTGGCCCCAAGAAGAGGGGGCGTAAGAGGGGGGATACTGTAGCTTCCATGGCCACGGGCCGTCGGGTTTACTCACCACTCGATGGCCGCAGCCATGGATCCGTGAGCGCTGGTCCCCATCTCCTTCCTAGGAGACGCCAGCGCTCACTTCCGCTCCGGTCTGCTGTGTCCCGCAGGAAACACAAAGGACAAAGGACAAAGGAAATCATCATCATCATCAACTGCCATAATTTCCTGGTCTATAAGAAGGCCCCTGGCCTTCTGATCCTTGCCTGAGCGTTGTTAGTTTTCCCAGTCTGTCTTGCAAATGGTCCCTTAGTGTTTCCCGTTCCAGTTGTTACCCGTGCCTTGTTACCTGTTCCTGTATCCCGTGCTGTTCTTGTTCCTGTGCCTATTAGTGTCAGAGTCGTGCCACGTCCTGTGTCATCTGCCACGTCCGGAGGAATCCGCCACGTCCTGTGTCATCTGCCACGTCCGGAGGAATCCGCCACGTCTTGTGTCATCTGCCACGTCCTGTGTCATCTGCCACGTCCTGTGTCATCTACCACGTCCGGAGGTACTCGCCACGTCTGGCGAAACCTGCGGCACCTGTGTCATCCGCCACGTTTAGCGTTACCTGCTGCGCCCTTCTCCATCTGTACCAGAGCTGCGGCCACTGTCTGGACTATCCAGGTACCCTTGTGCGGGCCATTGTATTGCAGGGGTTTCCTGTTGTTTGGCCATCTGCCTCCCCGCTACGGTGGTACGGCCTAGTGGGTCCACTAACCCTACGTGACACATGGTTTTGATGGGAAGAAAAGCGCTGCATACACAAATCCTCAGACACAAATGTGAAAATCTTTTAGTTCTCCTGTCAAGTAGAGTAAAAAGGATATGTCAGCTCCCCTGTGAAGTGTAGTATAGAAAAACTATCAGCTCTCCTGTGTGGTGTAGTATAGAGGATCTGTCAGTTCTCTTGTGTGGTGTAATATAGAGGATCTGTCAGCTCCCCTGTGAAGTGTAGTATAGAAAGACTGTCAGTTCTCCTGTGTGGTGTAGTATAGAGGATCTGTCAGTTCTCCTGTGTGGTGTATTATAGAGGATCTGTCAGTTCTCTTGTGTGGTGTAATATAGAGGATCTGTCAGCTCCCCTGTGAAGTGTAGTATAGAAAGACTGTCAGTTCTCCTGTGTGGTGTAGTATAGAGGATCTGTCAGTTCTCCTGTGTGGTGTAGTATAGAGGATCTGTCAGTTCTCCTGTGAAGTTTAGTATAGAGGACACATCAGCTCTTCTGTGTTATGTTTTAAAGAAGACCTGTCAGCTCTCCTGTGTGGTGTAGTATAGAGGATCTGTTAGCTCTCATTTGTGGTGTAGTGAAGAGGCTAAATCAGCTGTCCTGTATGGTGTAGTATAGAGGATCTGTCAACTCTCCTGTGTGGTGTAGTAAAGAGTATATATCAGCTCTCCTGTGTGGTGTAGTATAGAGGATCTCTCAGCTGTCCTGTGTGGTGTAGTATAGAGGAACTGTCAGCTCTCCTGTGTCGTGTAGTATAGATGATCTGTCCGCTCTCCTGTGTGGTGTAGTGTAGAGGACCTGTCAGCTCTCCTGTGTGGTATAGTATAGAAGATCTGTCATCTCTTCTGTGTAGTGTAGTATAGATGATCTGTCAGCTCACAGTGTTGTGTAGAATAGAGGATTTGTCAGCTCTCCAGTATGGCGAAATATAGAGAAGTTGTCAGCTCGCCGGTGTGGTGTAGTATTGTGGATCTGTCAGCTCTCCTGTGTAGTTTAGTATATAGGAACTGTCAGCTCTCCTGTATGGTATAGTAAAGAGGATCTGTCAACTCTCCTGTTTGGTTTAGTGTAGAGGATCTGTCAGCTCTTATGTGTAGTGTAATATAGAGGAGATGTCAGTTCTCCTGTGTGGTGTAATATAGAGGATCTGTCAGCTCTTCTGTGTAGAGTAGTATAGAGGATCTGTCATCTCTCCTGTTTGGTTTAGTGAAGAGATTCTGTCAGCTCTTCTGTGTAGTGTAGTGTAGTGTAGTGTAGTATAGAGGATCTGTCAGCTCTCCTGTGTGGTGTAGTATAGAGGATTTATCAGCTCTCCTGTGTGGTGTAGTATAGTGGATCTGTCAGTTCTCCTGTGTGGTGTAGTATAGAGGATCTGTCAGTTCTCCTGTGAAGTTTAGTATAGAGGACACATCAGCTCTTCTGTGTTATGTTTTAAAGAAGACCTGTCAGCTCTCCTGTGTGGTGTAGTATAGATGATCTGTTAGCTCTCATTTGTGGTGTAGTGAAGAGGCTAAATCAGCTGTCCTGTATGGTGTAGTATAGAGGATCTGTCAACTCTCCTGTGTGGTGTAGTAAAGAGTATATATCAGCTCTCCTGTGTGGTGTAGTATAGAGGATCTCTCAGCTGTCCTGTGTGGTGTAGTATAGAGGAACTGTCAGCTCTCCTGTGTCGTGTAGTATAGATGATCTGTCCGCTCTCCTGTGTGGTGTAGTGTAGAGGACCTGTCAGCTCTCCTGTGTGGTATAGTATAGAAGATCTGTCATCTCTTCTGTGTAGTGTAGTATAGAGGATCTGTCAGCTCACAGTGTTGTGTAGAATAGAGGATTTGTCAGCTCTCCAGTGTGGCGAAATATAGAGAAGTTGTCAGCTCGCCGGTGTGGTGTAGTATTGTGGATCTGTCAGCTCTCCTGTGTAGTTTAGTATATAGGAACTGTCAGCTCTCCTGTATGGTATAGTATAGAGGATCTGTCAACTCTCCTGTTTGGTTTAGTGTAGAGGATCTGTCAGCTCTTATGTGTAGTGTAATATAAAGGAGATGTCAGTTCTCCTGTGTGGTGTAATATAGAGGATCTGTCAGCTCTTCTGTGTAGAGTAGTATAGAGGATCTGTCATCTCTCCTGTTTGGTTTAGTGAAGAGATTCTGTCAGCTCTTCTGTGTAGTGTAGTGTAGTGTAGTGTAGTATATTGGATCTGTCAGTTCTCCTGTGTGGTGTAGTATAGCGGATCTATCAGCTCTCCTGTGTGGTGTAGTATAGAGGATCTATCAGCTGTCCTTTGTGGTGTAGTATAGGGGATCTGTCAGCTCTCCTGTGTGGTGGAGTATAGAGGATCTGTCATCTCTCCTGTGTAGTGTAGTATAGAGGATCTGTCAGCTCTCCTGTGTGGTGTAGTAAAGAGGATCTGTCAGCTCTCCTGTGTGGTGTAGTATAGAGAATCTCAGTTGTTCTCCTGTGTGGTGTAATATAGAGGATCAGTCAGCTCTCCTGTGTGGTGTAGTAAAGAGGATATATCAGCTCTCCTGTGTGGTGTAGTATAGAAGATCTGTCAGCTCTCCTGTGTGGTGTACTATAGAGGAACTGTCAGCTCCCCTGTGTGGTGTAGTATAGAGGATCTGTCCGCTCTCCTGTGAGGTATAGTATAGAAGATATGTCATCTCTTCTGTGTAGTGTAGTGTAGTATAGAGGATCTGTCAGCTCACAGTGTTGTGTAGAATAGAGGATTTGTCAGCTCGCCAGTATGGTGAAATATAGAGAAGTTGTCAGCTCTCCTGTGTGGTGTAGTATAGAGTATCTGTCAGCTCTTCTGTGTAGTGTAGTATAGAGGATCTGTCAGCTCTTCATTACTTTCAGCAGCAATTGGACATTGTCGGCTTGTGTACGGACACACAACACCAGTTGATAATTTTTTCATAAATTTGTATGAGAAATAACAACGGTACAGCACACATAGAGTTCTAAGAAAATATACCCCAAAAACATTATTTTATAGGGAATACAAGTAAATAATAAAACAGACATGTCAGGAGAGGTGACAGGTCCTCTTTAGTTGATTTAATGGTACCTTTATTTAAAAAAATGAAATCGAAAATTACATTAGTGATTCTACAATTGTGTTCAGATAAGAGGGAGTGAGATGACATTTTTTTTTAGATAGCTGAACTAGTTATATCAAGAAAAAAAGATGTGGTTATTGCAAACCATACCTAAAGAACCCAAAGTTGCAATATAATATAGCACGGTGCCATTCCTGATATAAGTTAATGAAAAAAGAAAAAAAGAAAAAGATCCAGAAATATAGCTAAGCACTCTTGGGTTCAATAAGAATAAATAATTATTTTATTTTTTGAATCCAGATAATACTGGTAAAGTTAAATTTATACATAAATACACAAAAAAACAATTTAAAAAGAGAATTCTCCTGGCCAGGAAAAAGAACATACAATAAACCTTCAAAACATAAGTGATATTGCCTGATGGATATATAGCATGATGTATATGTGTTACACGATTTTACAAAAAGATTTCCAAATGGAAAACCGCTGGACTGTGTTCACACTTGCGGTTTCCAAACATATATGTAATTTGTATCACAATATAGCCAAAGTACCTATTTGGAGTAGCTGGTAATGATATTAATAACGAGATTTTCTTCATATGCATATAATATGACTTGACTCTCAAAATAGAAAAATAGCCTCACGAATTGAAGAAATGTGGTTATAAGCGTGCTTTTTTCTCTCATCAAGTGGATCAATAATTCCAATTCAAATCTAATGGTGATAGGAAGTCTTTTCACAGACCCTTGGGTCAATGTATAGCCCTCAAGCAGTTGGACTTTGAAGTAAGATATAAGCTTATATGGGTTTTTACCTTCACCTCCGACATCCAGTAAGTGCCGGGAAGACCATGCAGGGAGGTAGTTAACTCCGGTGTAAGGAATGGCAGATCTCCTCAAGAGGGAAGTTCGCCTGTGTGGCCACACATTTGATTTCAAAGCATCCACATCTCCACCATTGCTTCCCTTGGCGCTTTCCTCTATTGATCCATGCAGGCAACAACCGCTGTACTCACGGAGGTAGGGGCCCAGCAATGCAGGATCGCACACTGATATTTCAGGTGAATTGAAGGCACTCCAAGAGGAACGGACCCAACTGGACAGGATCGCACGCCGGCAGCCAGGTAGGTAATTATTCCAACGTATGTTCCTTTCCACGTGTGATCTTCAACACTGGACAGGTATTCTCTGGGCAGGGTTAGGACGTCACTACCCGCCCCATTGATTAGAACAGCTGACGCGTTTCATCCCTGGACGGGATTTCTTCAGAGCAGTTTGACAAGTGCTGCCAAACACACTATATTTATAGTGTCCCAAATTCATTCATTGGTTCCATAATAAAAAACATAATGTTTCACACGAAGATATTATGGATATTATATATTTAAATCTTACATGAGATGCCGCAATGATATATATCTCTAAATTTAAATAGCAGGCAAAAATATTTTTATATTCAAACAGACAATTAGAATATCCAGAAAATCAAATTCATAGATATATTCAGTATTTATCCGGGGGAGGGCAATCAGTGGTGTGTCTCTACTTGGTCAAAATAAGACCAATAGTTGAATTTTACGTAGTAATACAATTACTGCCTGAATTTTATTATTAATATTAATTCTTCCGTGAATACGGATAACTACTACTATCTAGACTTTGTAGTGGATTTATGGAGGAACGAGTTTTTCTTCAATAAGGGATCCCCCCTTAAATCATTTTGACACAAGATGAAATCTGTTCAATTCTTTTAATATATATTATATGGGATATATCCAACCATACACATAAGCATATGAAATACAGATAATACTTCAGGGGAGGCGAACCACTACCTGTTAAGGCATCAGGACCCGGGTCCCCACCACCCCCAAAGCAGTATCGATCTCAATACAATCAATATTAGTTTGATAATTTTACTACTGGATTACATCATATTAGGCATATGCGTATATAAGACTATGGTAAATAATAGGAGCCATCGTGAAATTCCAAGGGGGGGCAGGAATGGGGATCCAGTGTCAATAGAACAATAGATCCCCAAATCCCACCACCCATAGAGAGCTAAATTCAAATCCCATCAATATAGAAGATTGCAGAAATTGAAAATTATGTTCATTCATTTGATATTATTTATCCAATTGATTGATCATTCCATATTGGGAATAAAATTGCTCATAATCATACCACTAAAACAGATTATAGTTATATGGAAAATATGGTATCCAGATAAAAGGCATATTAGGATTTTACTATCAGGTTTCCAAAAATAAAAACCAGAGAGTATGTATATTAAATCCAAAAGTTTCACAACCAATTTTCCTAGATCATTCTCCAGGGATGACATAATAAAGGTCCCATTCTTTAATCTAATATTCTTTTATCAGAGATTGTTTATATCCAACACTGGCTAACTCGAAAATACTGAGAGTTGAGGGAAATATAAAACAGCCTCTTGGCTCCCAACTGTTCAAAGGAACATATTAAATTTAATTTCATTATTTAGTCCCCTGGGATTCAAAGTTCTTAGTGTATAAATCCACATAGTTTCCTTCTGGAGGAGTATTCGGTTGAGATCACCTCCCCTTCTATCTTGGAATAATTGATAAATCCCCATGAATTTTAGGCCAGTTGGTGATTGGGCATGGTATGTTTTAAAATGTGCGGCTAGAGGATTAACCATTTCACCCTTGGTGATATCTCTAATATGTTCGCTGATGCGAACATGTAATTCTCGTTTCGTTTTCCCTATATATTGTTTCCCACATGGGCAAATAATGGAGTAAACGACCATGGTTGAGCGGCAATTGATGAAATTATAGACTTTAAATTCCCTTTTGTGTTCACTATCCAGAAAAGTGTCTGATTTTAAAACGTACTTACAACATTTACAAGAGCCACACATAAACATTCCTTTTGGACGTTTCTGTAGCCATTTCTCATTACTTGGGGTCCTTCTCTTAAACTCAGAACTCACCAACAAATTCCTCAGAGTGGGGGCCTTTCTTGGAACCATACTCGGTACATTCCCCACTATTGAGTTAATTCTTTTGTCCAAAGTTAAATGTGGCCAGTTTTTAATCATCAGATTCCGAAGTATGTTCCAATGGGACCCATACCTTGAAATGAATCTGACTCTATTGTCACTGTTATCTTTTTTACCTCTCTTGAGAATTTCCTCTCTATTCTGCCTAGATGCCCTATTGTATCCTTTCTTGATCATTTTCTTGGGGTAACCCCTATCTTCAAAGCGAGATGATAGATCTTGTGCTTCGCTTTTGAAGTCCCTGAAGTCAGTACAATTACGGCGAATTCGAAGAAATTCGCTTATCGGGATCCCCTTAATTTGAGAGGGAAAGTGATGGCTACTTGCTGCCAAAAGGGTATTACCTGATGTTGGTTTCCGATATGTAGTCGTTTTTAATTTATTTCCTTCCCTATGAATATTAAGATCTAAAAAGCTAATGTGATCTTCACTATAAGAGAAGGTCAGAAGGATATTTAGTTTATTGGAGTTTAAATCCCCAATAAAACTTTCAAGTAAGTCCAAAGGTCCCTTCCAACACAAAAGGACATCGTCCATGTATCTAAGCCAAGCGGATGCGCATTTTCTGAAGAGAGGATGAGGGTATACTATGAACTCTTCCCACCAGCCCAAGTGCAAACAGGCATACGATGGTGCACAAGAGGATCCCATGGCCGTTCCACGAATCTGACGATAGAATTTGCCATCAAAAGAGAAGCAGTTATAATTCAAAACGAATTCCAACATTTCAATAATAAATTCATTTTGATGGGCCCAGTCTCCTCCTCTCCTCTCCAGAAAATGCGCAGCCGCTTTAAGGCCAACATCATGTGGGATGGAGGTATACAATGACTCCACATCCAATCCCACCAGGATGAAGTCTTCCTCAAGATTCAAATTGTCAATTTTATTTAAAAGATCCCCCGTATCCAATACAAAAGATGGAAGTGTACGGACAAAAGGTTTCAATTTTTCGTCTATGTATTTACCAAGATGATCTGTTGGGCCATCACACCCCGAAATGATGGGTCTACCCGGGGGTGTGTTCCTATTTTTGTGCACCTTAGGAAGCACATATATCGTGGGCATACGGGGTTCTCTTACCTCTAAAAATTGAAACTCATTTTTGTTAATTAAGCCCTCATCCAATGCAAAAGTCAATTTTCTATTTAGGGTTCCCATTATATTATCAAGTGGGTTATCATTCAAAAGGGAATATGTATCCGTTTCCAATTGTCTTTTAATCTCACCGACATAGTCCTCCTCTCTGAGGAGGACAACATTTCCACCCTTATCACTGGGCTTAATTACAATATTCTCAATATTTTGCAATTCTTTTAGGGCTTTTCGTTCCCTTTCAGTTAGGTTGTCCTCACACAGAAAGGAGGACCAGTCGATGACACTTATATCTCTAAGCATGGCCTTCAAAAATGCATGTGTGTATCTGTTAGATACTCTGAGGAATTTGTTGGTGAGTTCTGAGTTTAAGAGAAGGACCCCAAGTAATGAGAAATGGCTACAGAAACGTCCAAAAGGAATGTTTATGTGTGGCTCTTGTAAATGTTGTAAGTACGTTTTAAAATCAGACACTTTTCTGGATAGTGAACACAAAAGGGAATTTAAAGTCTATAATTTCATCAATTGCCGCTCAACCATGGTCGTTTACTCCATTATTTGCCCATGTGGGAAACAATATATAGGGAAAACGAAACGAGAATTACATGTTCGCATCAGCGAACATATTAGAGATATCACCAAGGGTGAAATGGTTAATCCTCTAGCCGCACATTTTAAAACATACCATGCCCAATCACCAACTGGCCTAAAATTCATGGGGATTTATCAATTATTCCAAGATAGAAGGGGAGGTGATCTCAACCGAATACTCCTCCAGAAGGAAACTATGTGGATTTATACACTAAGAACTTTGAATCCCAGGGGACTAAATAATGAAATTAAATTTAATATGTTTCTTTGAACAGTTGGGGTCTAAGAGACTGTCCTATATTTCCCTCAACTCTCAGTATTTTCGAGTTAGCCAGTGTTGGATATAAACAATCTCTGATAAAAGAATATTAGATTAAAGAATGGGACCTTTATTATGTCATCCCTGGAGAATGATCTAGGAAAATTGGTTGTGAAACTTTTGGATTTAATATACATACTCTCTGGTTTTTATTTTTGGAAACCTGATAGTAAAATCCTAATATGCCTTTTATCTGGATACCATATTTTCCATATAACTATAATCTGTTTTAGTGGTATGATTATGAGCAATTTTATTCCCAATATGGAATGATCAATCAATTGGATAAATAATATCAAATGAATGAACATAATTTTCAATTTCTGCAATCTTCTATATTGATGGGATTTGAATTTAGCTCTCTATGGGTGGTGGGATTTGGGGATCTATTGTTCTATTGACACTGGATCCCCATTCCTGCCCCCCCTTGGAATTTCACGATGGCTCCTATTATTTACCATAGTCTTATATACGCATATGCCTAATATGATGTAATCCAGTAGTAAAATTATCAAACTAATATTGATTGTATTGAGATCGATTCTGCTTTGGGGGTGGTGGGGACCCGGGTCCTGATGCCTTAACAGGTAGTGGTTCTCCTTCCCTGCCTCCCCTGAAGTATTATCTGTATTTCATATGCTTATGTGTATGGTTGGATATATCCCATATAATATATATTAAAAGAATTGAACAGATTTCATCTTGTGTCAAAATGATTTAAGGGGGGATCCCTTATTGAAGAAAAACTCGTTCCTCCATAAATCCACTACAAAGTCTAGATAGTAGTAGTTATCCGTATTCACGGAAGAATTAATATTAATAATAAAATTCAGGCAGTAATTGTATTACTACGTAAAATTCAACTATTGGTCTTATTTTGACCAAGTAGAGACACACCACTGATTGCCCTCCCCCGGATAAATACTGAATATATCTATGAATTTGATTTTCTGGATATTCTAATTGTCTGTTTGAATATAAAAATATTTTTGCCTGCTATTTAAATTTAGAGATATATATCATTGCGGCATCTCATGTAAGATTTAAATATATAATATCCATAATATCTTCGTGTGAAACATTATGTTTTTTATTATGGAACCAATGAATGAATTTGGGACACTATAAATATAGTGTGTTTGGCAGCACTTGTCAAACTGCTCTGAAGAAATCCCGTCCAGGGATGAAACGCGTCAGCTGTTCTAATCAATGGGGCGGGTAGTGACGTCCTAACCCTGCCCAGAGAATACCTGTCCAGTGTTGAAGATCACACGTGGAAAGGAACATACGTTGGAATAATTACCTACCTGGCTGCCGGCGTGCGATCCTGTCCAGTTGGGTCCGTTCCTCTTGGAGTGCCTTCAATTCACCTGAAATATCAGTGTGCGATCCTGCATTGCTGGGCCCCTACCTCCGTGAGTACAGCGGTTGTTGCCTGCATGGATCAATAGAGGAAAGCGCCAAGGGAAGCAATGGTGGAGATGTGGATGCTTTGAAATCAAATGTGTGGCCACACAGGCGAACTTCCCTCTTGAGGAGATCTGCCATTCCTTACACCGGAGTTAACTACCTCCCTGCATGGTCTTCCCGGCACTTACTGGATGTCGGAGGTGAAGGTAAAAACCCATATAAGCTTATATCTTACTTCAAAGTCCAACTGCTTGAGGGCTAAACATTGACCCAAGGGTCTGTGAAAAGACTTCCTATCACCATTAGATTTGAATTGGAATTATTGATCCACTTGATGAGAGAAAAAAGCACGCTTATAACCACATTTCTTTAATTCGTGAGGCTATTTTTCTATTTTGAGAGTCAAGTCATATTATATGCATATGAAGAAAATCTCGTTATTAATATCATTACCAGCTACTCCAAATAGGTACTTTGGCTATATTGTGATACAAATTACATATATGTTTGGAAACCGCAAGTGTGAACACAGTCCAGCGGTTTTCCATTTGGAAATCTTTTTGTAAAATCGTGTAACACATATACATCATGCTATATATCCATCAGGCAATATCACTTATGTTTTGAAGGTTTATTGTATGTTCTTTTTCCTGGCCAGGAGAATTCTCTTTTTAAATTGTTTTTTTGTGTATTTATGTATAAATTTAACTTTACCAGTATTATCTGGATTCAAAAAATAAAATAATTATTTATTCTTATTGAACCCAAGAGTGCTTAGCTATATTTCTGGATCTTTTTCTTTTTTTCTTTTTTCATGAACTAGTTATATCCTAAAATCTCAAAGTCAAAGCCCATAATATCTTAAGACAGGTGATGGGCTTAAAGGATTTGTCCACTTTTTACATTTTCACTTCCTTTAAAGATGTTTATCCAAACTGCATGCCTTCTAGAGGTAAAGGACTTTAGACAGAAAAATATGTGACTGGAATAGGTGACTATTGAAAGGCAAACAGGAAATATGCGTTTTAGAACTTTTTGCATTTCCTAGACAGTTTGGAAAATGTCTATAAAAAGGGACACGGCTAAGGAGATTTGTAAAATGTGCCAAATACATTAATGGGGGGCAACATTTCTTGGACACTAAATATAGATGTAAACTAGGTCAGCCATCAAGCGGTGCAAAGAAGAGAAAAAAGTGTCTCACATGTTTAGCAAGTTGCGCCAAATATCTCCTACAGCATGCGCCACTGTGAAAAAAATTGGCGCAGTTTCCGCCTGTGTGGTGTAGTTTTATACTGTCTATAAGAAATGATTTATACATTTCCCCTATTACTTTTATAGCATCATACAGCTATCCATGCACGGGACTTCTCAGGATTTCCGTATATTACCCAGAGTAGAGAGCAGATAACAAAAGCAACTATACATATTACAGCCCTTCCAATTGGATGCAATTACAACCCCCAAAGTGCCCCAAAGGGGTTAAATAAAATGATCCCTCCAGATCCCTCTAAAAAGATATCATGTGATGACGTAGAAAGCTCCTGATTCTGATGAGTTCTGTAGTATAATGTAACATGATCCTGGGAACACATAATGGAAGAACTATAAAGTGGAGAACATACGGGGGGGGGGGGGGGGTTCAAAAATAGTTCAAACACTGGAGAATCACATTGAAGTGCTCAATGTTCAAGGTGCTCATTGGAAATTATAGCAGTGACCTGCTAGGGGTAAATTCCCATTGAGCCAGTTTGGTTAAGTTTCCTCTACCATATTTCTTATTTTTCGACTGGAACAGTTTTGCATTTTCTTTTTACAAGTTCATCTTTTACAGAAAGTTTCTCGGAGATCTTTGCATCAATTTTCCTTCTTTTACCTTGCCGTAAATGTCAGGGATTCGATGGGAAAAATTGCATTTCACTCAACAAAAAAGGTCAATGTTTTTTTGTTTTTTTATAAAATAAATTGCAACTGAATGTCATATTCTTTAACAAAAAGAGATTCATCTTCTTCTATGTATTTGTTCTTTATTGAAGGTCAGAATGATCATCGAAAGGAGGAAATAACAAAATGTTGATGTTGTATCCATGTGTTCTGTTATTATCATCCTTATATATTATGTCTCGTAGCTGAATCGTTATCACATGGGAAATACTCGCACACCGTCTGGAGGATGGGAGTCATAAAGCCCAAAATGTTCTGTGACCTGCAATTTCTGCGACTTTCGGATAATACAGAACATTTTAGAAACTGCCCAAATGCTGATCATGAAACTGCTTTAACAACTCAGCATCGAAATAGTTTTCACAACTGAACGATTTTACAGTCAACTTTTCAACCACTTTCCCTCGAGTTGTACTGTACACATTCGGACACATCCACTGGAGACATTTTTGAACAAGGTAATTAGTAGAGATGAGTAAGTTTGTGGGTTTTCAACAGTTTAACAATTGCCCAATTTGCCTTATTTAATATTTATTTGCAAATATTTTTGATGAAAAATGTCCTACCGTTTTGTGTATGCAGCTTCTTTGCAAACCCTGTGTGTATTCTGACCATACAGGTCCCATTCTATTGTCTGTAGGTCAGCAAGAAGAAGGGGCAGAGGGAGTGGTGTAATACATGACTGAAGGATCAGACTGCACACAGACTATATTTGTAATATATATCCATGGAAACAAAGCGGTCTGCAGAAGCTGTATACACAAAACGAAGGGATTTTTTTTTTTATTATTTCACATACAATAGAGCAATAAAAAGTGTACATAACATTTTAGAAATTAGATTTTCAACCTAAATATGATTTCAATATTGAGACTTTTTACACGTTGTTTACCTCTAGTTATTGATCTGAACTTTTCATGACCATGTAAATTATATTCCGCTAAAGTAACACTTCCAAATCTGTACTGTGAATCTCTTGGACTTTTTTTTTTTTACCTTGCCTCAATATTGACAAAGTTTAATATGCTGGAAGCTTTTTTAGGACAGTACATGCATATACTGATGTAGCAGAGCTGAATTTATCATGAAACTCTGTGGGATGAAGTCAGGACCAGCGTCAACACCCGGCAAACTTGGGCAAATGCCGGGGTTCACTGCTCTCGGGGGGGGGGGGCTTACTCGGCTTCTATATGGGGGCACAAAGGGGGCCTAACTAATATATGCGGGCATAAAGTGGGCACAAAGGGCCGTTTTACTGTTGCCACGTGAGTTGAATTGCAAAGGGGCCCACTAAGGTTCTGTCACCCAAGGGCCCACATGACCCTGCACCCGGCCCTGGATGGGATATAGGAAACCCCCTCTGAGGTTCATGAGTTGAATTAAATTATAAAAAAAATTCTGCTAGCACTAGAGAGAGCTTGTTGGATTTATTACAAGGTAAATAGGAGCGGTATAATTTTCTATGCAGTAAGCTCCCCCTAGTGGTGGCTGCAGGCAGCTAGAATTTTATCATGTAACTGTATGACTGTGTGGAGGGAAGCAGGGGATTTGAGGCTCTGTATAATAAAACCAAGGCTCTGACATATTAGTAAATAAAATTGAATTATGGGTACCTCTTCCGGTTCTAGGCCCCTTCTATGAACCCCTTAAAAATCCCATCCAGAGACATCAGTTGTAATAAATGGGGAGGGGAGGGGGATTTTGCCATCTTCAGTGTATGAACCAACACGCTTTGAATCCTCCTTTAAAAAGTTTGCCGTTGAGGACGCATATCATGCCTAATGACTCTAATGAACGGATTCTATTCTTATTATTAAGAGCCATGCACAAGACGCTTCAGGCATTTTACTGGTTGTCTCTGCAACTGTACTGCCCAGCATATTCCCTGAATGTCTCAATGGCTGATGTCAGATTAGCTGGGAGAATGGAATTATAGTGACATTTTCTATAATCAAATGAGTGAAGTTTCATCTATTTATGGATATCTTTCCTCCTTCTGTCCATCCTTCTCTTCTTTACAACCTTTTCCCCTCCTCATCTTTTTTCTTCTTACTTGCCTACGTTCCTTTCCATACTTTTCTAACTTTTCCTTTCTTTCCTTTGTTCCTTCCTTTCCTTTTCTTCCACCTTTCCTGTTTTTGTTTCTTTTCCTTTGTTACTTCCTCCTTGTTTGCCTTTGTTCACCTTCCTTCCTCCCCTTTCCTCTCCCCCTTTAACCTTCTTATTTGCCTTACTTCCTTTCCCTGCTTTCTCATCTTTTCCTTTCTTTCTTTTATTTCAACCTCTTATCTTTCTTATCTACCTTACTTATCCTACTTTTCATCCTTCCTTCTATTTCTTTCTTTTCTTTCTTTTCTCTTTCTTTCTTTCTTTCTTTCTTTCTTTCTTTCTTTCTTTCTTTCTTTCTTTCTTTCTTTCTTTCTTTCTTTCTTTCTTTCTTTCTTCCTTCCTTCCTCCCTTTTTTACATTCTTCCTTCCTTCCTTCCTCCCTTTCTTCCATTCTTCCTTCCTTCCTCCCTTTCTTCCATTCTTCCTTCCTTCCTTCCTTCCTTCCTTCCTCCCTTTCTTCTTCCCTTTCTTTCTTTCTTTCTTTCTTTCTTTCTTTCTTTCTTTCTTTCTTTCTTTCTTTCTTTCTTTCTTTCTTTCTTTCTTTCTTTCTTTCTTCCTTCCTCCCTTTTTTACATTCTTCCTTCCTTCCTTCCTTCCTCCCTTTCTTCCATTCTTCCTTCCTTCCTCCCTTTCTTCCTTCCTTCCTTCCTTCCTTCCTTCCTCCCTCCCTCCCTTCCATTAACATTTTTGAGTAAAATACTGTTACCAATTTCATAAATGTAATGATGCACTAGAGCAAAGATTAACCAAAAGGTCGGTGATAATAAGCAATCTCTTTAAAGCTTCTTCTAGTCCAATAAATATGTGTTCTTTTTTAAAGTTAATATCTCTTATTATAATCTGTATTTTCCTCATTTCTCACTAGCTATTATATTGTATCCATGATAAACAGAGATGCTAATTATAATAGTAACAAACTGCGGAGTGATTATTAATATTTCCATGTCTGATAATGACCTTTATTTAGGTGGAGTGCAGCGCTGAAGACTAAAATATTATATCTCTATTCTGCGTTTTACTATTGGGAGGTCAACCAGTCAACAATTGTATTTATTAAGCAAAAACATCCTGTGCTGTACATAGAAGAGATCCCGACCCTCATATATCGTAGAAGAATAAGGCTGCCTACTACATATGAAGTCTTCCTGCAAAATTAAATATTTAGTTAGCTCCAAGATTATCTGGTAAAGCCTTTGGTTCTCATAATAAATACCCCTCACTAGTACTGTATGGTGCCATCGCACATCTACATCTTGGGCATTTGCTCCTCTCTGTTGTAGGAGAGATAGGTGGCATGAACAGTTGGCTATTTTTTTTTCTTTTAGAGGGGTTAAGAAATTTGCATTTTCATGTAGCCATAGCAGAAAGGGATGCGGAGAGCCTGAAATTTGCCCCTTCTTCTTGTCCCTGTAGCCCCTGCATGAGCTGCCTGTATGGTATGGATGACCTTGACTGGTTCCTTTAGACACCCCAGTAGCAAGTGATCTACAAGTGGGGTTGACCATATAAAACCACATTGGCTGTCACTGACTGGGTCCCATTAATGTGTCAGAACTTGGTTCTAAAAGCGGAGACTGGTGGGCCAGCCTGACCCCTCCAAGACTCTGTTCACATTAATGTCATGGTTCATTTCCATTAGATTTCCATTGCCTCTGACAAGTAAATAGGTGTAGAAAAAAATGGAAAGAATGGAAATTTTGATGATCCACTAGTAAACGGATGAAAATAAATCTTTCACATCTGTTAGGGATCCTTTAAAAAGGGTGGGCTTGACGCTAGTGTGAACACAGGACTAGAAAAAAGGGTGTTTTTGTTTTTTCCCAGAAATAGTGCCACTCTTATCTATAGGCTGTGTCCAGTATTGCAGCTTGTCTCCATTTCAGTGAATACAGGTGAGCAGCAATACAAGGCACTGCCCACGAACAAGAGTGGCGCTGTTTCTGGGATAAAAAATAAGATCCTTAACTCGGATCCTGGACACCCCTATAATTATTTAAATCGTCTTTACAATACACATTCTGGGGATTACAGTAAAAGGGTATTCCGGTTTAATAAATCTTAGCCTTTATATAATAAAAAGCTATTCAATTTTTCAATATACTTTCTGTAGCCTCACCGTTTTCAAGATCTCTGCTTGCTGTCATTCAATAGGAATATTCATTGTAACTGTAACGAGCCCAGCACCTGTGTGTCCATTACACGACCAGGACAGATTTGTATCCACAGTTAGTAAACAATGGAGGTTCTTACTGAATATCAGCAAGCAGAGTTCTTAAAAACCGTGAGGAAGTGATACAGATTTTATCAATTTTAATGACGCAAAGATTTAATTTGCTGAAGTCGTAGTATCTCTTTAACACAATTAAAATGTTTCTTTCCTTGCAGTGGATTCCTCTGGGGTCTGGAAGAATATAAAAGCCAAGACTAAGAGCTGAGAAAATGTAAACTTTGGGAAATTGTAAGCCGCTTTTTGCAAGTCCCTGGTAAAAAAAAAAATCTATTTTCTAAAGAGGAATTTCCTACTGTGTGATCAAATGGACAATAATGACTAGTAAATAGACCGCCTGACCTGAAATCCATTTTCCTCCTTTTCTTAAATGCAAAGTCCTGCCATGCACATGGTTTTCCGACAAAAACAAGCTCTCGACTTTACCTTTTTACCTTTTATTTTAAATTTAGTCATTTATAAAGTTGTTTCATTCGGAAAGACTTGTAAAATGTAATTACCCGCAGAATGAACATTGAACACGCAGCCGAAAATAATGACCCCATACCTCATATTGTTGTGTATCCATTATGTTTACTGATACACTGGGAAGGTTTATAAGGTTATTTTTAGACATAAATCCAATCTACGCAGGGGTGCACTTAAGGGGGATTCCTATTAACTGGAAATAATATAGAAGTAAAACAATACATTTCTTTCTGCAGCCACCAGGGGGAGCTCACAACAAGTTGCTGTATTATTAAAGAAGCACTCCGCCACTTCCACCACCCCCATTTAAAAACGTGATGAAGTGCAAGGGGGTCGAAAGTATAGGCTTAGGCTTCATGCGCATGACCGTAGTTTTCATCCGTAATTACGGATCCATAATTACAGAGGAAATTGCGGATCCATTCATTTCTATTTGCCACGGACACCTTTCTATATATTTACGGATGTGTGTCTGTGCTGTAGAAATGATCCGCAAAATATAGATCACGTCCTATTCATGTCCGCAATTATGGCACGGACTCACCCATAGAAATCTATGGGCCCTTTCGCAATTGCGGAAGACTATGGAAGTGTATCCGTAACCATCCATAATTGCAAAGCATTGCTATGCGACTGCAGTGGATTCACCAGGGAGACATTTTCAAGGGTTTGACACATTGGTGACATCATTTGTAGGCTCCCTTTTTTTTTTTGCGGATCCGTAAATACGGATGCACTATGGTTGCTCTACGGAACGTATTTGTGGACAGCGTGCCAGATATGCGGATGACTTGCAGATGACTACGGATCCATATTTGCAGACGGTAAAAGCTCTTTACGCTCGTGTGCATGAAGCCTTACCTGGTAATTTATTTCACAGGTAGCCAATCTGTTTGGCGGCACTGATGGGTTCCTGTGTGTCTCTGACATGCAGGATCCACCTGTTATCGATCACATCTAAGTAATAAACTTAGATGTGATCGATAACAGCTCGATCCTGAATGTCAGAGACACACAGGACCCAATGTCAGCGAACCCGTCAGTGCCGCTGACCTGTCGGATTCAGGTCTCAGCGCAATGTACAGCTGCTCTGTATCTCAAAAAGTAAAAAGAATTTTTAATAAAATGTTATTACAAAGTTGCACCAATCACACTGATAGACATTTTTATTTAAAAATCTATATATATTTTCAAAGGTGTACATAGCCTTTAAAATTTCTCTGCTACGGACGCAATTTTAAAGGAATACTACAGGCAAAACATATACACTGTGTGATGCCTACTGAGGTAATGAGCTTATGTGGCATGTACCTACGCTCTATATGTCCAAGAAGCCTCATGTGACAGCTCAGTAGGTCAGGAGGTAGAGGTAGAGGTAACCTTTCAAACAAATCACCAGGTTATGTAATCCTGTCAAGCAAGTGCGGCACCAGTATTCATGTAAGGAGCTACTGATGACGTCATTTCTGGCAGGACGGAGCCATCTGCGTTTCTTTCTGAAGCCTCATCTTCACAAGTTCATATATTGCTTGTATTCTCGAGTCATGACCTATTGATAAGTTCACTTTTATTTTTCCGTTGGCTTCTCTAGGACTTTGTGTGGTGGGTGGTAAAAATTAAATATTTGCGTTTGCCTGATAATGAGATTTTGTAAATTAGTGTAGACAGGATCTCTGTTTATTTGAAGTCGAGGAGAACCCATAAGTATTTATTTCATCTTGGTTGGTGATTCCTCTAAAGGTTTATTTATCTACAGAACCATTAGCTTTATTATGTGCAAATCTAATCTCATAAAAGGGAAACCTTGACTAATTATTTATTTTACTCTGTTGTAGGGTAATTTATTGGTCTCAAGTGACCAAACTCAACAGTGAAATGGAGGCAGAGTCTTTTCTGTTTTCTATGAAGGTTAAATTGAAAGTTAAGACTTTTTCTATCAATGTAGAATACAATAAGGAAAATCTAAAAAGCAAAATGCGCCAAAAAGGATCAAAATATGCAAAAAAAAAAAAAAAAACGGCTTGGGGCAAATTTATTTTAGACATTTTATACACCTCACTCGACTGTGTCTAGAAAAAGTAGTGTAATAAAGAGTCATTGTAAAATGTGCCAGATTTATTAATTAGGTGTGTGATTTTTTGGCTCATAATATTGATGCCAAGTATGCCAGCCATGAGGTGGCGCAAAAAAGATAAAGTATCTAACATGTAAAACAAAATGCGGCAAATATATAATATATATTATCCAGTTGGATGTATTTGGGGCAGTTTCTGCCTGTGTGATGTAGTTTTATCCTGTCTAACTTTAAGACAGTGTTAATAAATCTCCTCCGATGTACCTAAAAAAATTGTGAATTTACAATCCAAAATATTTAAAAAACATTCATATATCAGTTTTTAGATTTTTATTGCAATTGAACACTAAAAAAAAAATAGGTAAAATATAGTCAACACATAGGCCCACATTATTGTTTACGCTTCATTTTGGAGGAAATTGCACAGGTTAATATGTTGAATCTAAAATCGCGCAACATTTAGGGTATGTGCACGCGTAGTGTTTCCAGCCGTTTTTCGGGCCGTAAACGTCCCGAAAAACGGCTGAAAAATCGGTAGCAGAATTCCTCCAAACATCTGCCCATTGATTTCAATGGGAGATACAGCGTAATGTTCCGATGGGACGTTTTTACGCGGCAGTTTTTCAAAAATGACACGTAAAAAGACGCACGCGAAAAATAAGTGCATGTCCCTTCTTGAGACGTTTTTGGAGCCGTTTTTTATTGACTCTATAAAAAAACAGCTCCAAAAACGGCCATAAAAAATGCTGCGAAAAAAGCGTGTTGCTCAAAAATCGTCTGAAAATCAGGAGCTGTTTTCCGTTGAAAACAGTTCCGTATTTTCAGACGTTTTTGAGTTTGTGTGTGAACATACCCTAAGTGTCAAAATTAGCGACATTTGTCTTCTTACCCCACCAAAAAAGCTGCTGAAAGTGGGCGTGGTTAAGCTGTAAATGTCCTTTCAGACTCCTTTATTAAAGGCAATGGTTAACAAAGGGATAAATTAGTGGCACAAATGTACAACTGCTCATCGCAGGTGAAAAAAGTAATTCGAACAGTCAGACAATACTAAATATATTAGATTCATTAACAGGCGTGTGTCTTTTAATAAAGTAGGCGCAATGCTTGCCAACAACCCTCTCCAATATTATTGCTGCAAAATATGCCATTATTAATAAATGTGGGCCTATGTGGAATTTTAACCCCTTCCCACCCTGATTCGCAATAATATGTTGTGGTTCGCAGGCAGTAGTGGATCATCATTAGGGTGGTTCGGGTGGCTGCCCAGGGCCCAAGGATACCAGGGGGCCCATGGCCGTCCGAACCGCACATGACCGCATGGGTCCCCTCATGCCCGCTGGCCCCCTCTGGGGCTAGCGGCAGCCACATTCATTTGTATCTGAGTCCTCAGGACTCAGATGCAAATGAATATTATTAGTCCTAACGTGGCCTGCAGCCTATAAGGCGCTGGGAAGACTCCCTGCGCAGGCCGGCGTGATGAGGTACTGCATCACGCTGGTATGCGCATGCGTCTAGTCTGAAGGATTCCCATGCGTCCAGCTGGAGCGGCCGCCACGGGGCAAGGTAAGTAAAATATATATATATATATTTTAGGTGGGGGTAGCACTGTGTATATAGTCAAGGAGGAGGGGAGTGCTCCGTTACACTATATACAAGGGGGAGTGCTGGGTGGCCCTATATACAAGGGGGAGGGGAGCGCTGTGTGGCACTATATACAAAGGGGGGAGTGCTCTGTGACACTATACACAAGAGGGGAGTGCTGTGTGGCCTTATATACAAAGGGGAAGCGCTGTGTGCACTATATACAAAGGGGGAGCGTTGTGTGCACTATATACAATGGGGGAGCGCTGTGTGTACTATATACAAAGGGGGAGCGCTGTGTGCGCTATATACAAAGGGGGAGTGCTGTGTGCACTATATACAAAGGGGGAGCGCTGTGTGCACTATATACAAGGGGGAGCGCTATGTGGTCCTATATACAAGGGGGTAAGTGCTGTGTAGCCCTATATACGAGGGGGGGAAGTGCTGTGTGACCCTATATACAAGGTGGGAGGGGAGCACTGTGTGACACTATATACAAAGGGGGGAGCGCTATGTGCACCATATACAAGGGGGAGCGCTATGTGGTCCTATATACAAAGGGGAGCACTAAGTGGCTCTATATGCAAGGTGGGGAGCACTGTGTGGCCCTATATACAAGGGGGGAGCTCATCTGCACAGAACATCGTAAGACCCATTGCAAGCAATGGGCAGATGTTTGCCGACGTATTGGAGCCGTCTTTTCAGGCGTAATTCGAGGCGTAAAACGCCTCCATTACGCCTGAAAATTGGTCGTGTGCACATACCCTAACAATGCGTATACTAATGTTATTGTGTTATTTACACCGCATAGCAAAAACAATGGCAGAATTGTTTTCCATTTCTGTCCCTGAAAAAGATAATAAAAGTTAATCAATAAATTATATATACCACAAAATTTGGCGATGGAAAAAATTGTGTTCTCAAGGACCAAAATAAGGGTTCATGACTAATTCATGCTAATTATTATATTTTAAATTCTATTTTTAGTTGTTTATTTGTGTTTGAGTATTTTGCCATTTGAAATACACAACTGTATAAAGACCATAAATTATAAGGTGGAATTATTTTTTATTCATCACTAG
Organism: Rhinoderma darwinii; assembly: GCF_050947455.1. Lineage (NCBI taxonomy): Eukaryota > Metazoa > Chordata > Amphibia > Anura > Rhinodermatidae > Rhinoderma > Rhinoderma darwinii. The sequence continues at coordinate 22,025,847 of NC_134688.1, read as the reverse complement.
CAGAGTTACCCGGATTCGCACGGGTTTATTTGTTTGTTGCTTATTTGTGTGGTTAAAAACTTTGTTTCCTACTGATATGCCTCAGAATATTGCAAAGTTTCAGCAGCTCGCTGTTGGATGTGATGTATTTTGTCAGCCTGGAGACGGGCTTGGGTCTGCTGGAGAGTGTCTGCTGCGCTCGTCTGTCTCGCTGAGACTGCAGTCGTGCCTGAGCCTGCTGGGGAGTTTCAGCAGCTCACTGTTTGCTGTGACGTGTCTTATCAGCCTATAGACGGGCTTGGGTCTGTTGAGAGGTTTCAGCAGTTTGGGCAGCAGCATATCTGTGTGTATGGTGCTACTATCCTTCCTTATTTAAGTCTCCAACAGTACAATATAGTTGCCATTATCTTGCCCACCCAATAGCGATAATGAGATGACTCTGCTCATCCTCTCCCAGTCTAAACACCAAAGCTGAAAGGTGAGCGACAGAAAAGAGGAAATGTTAGTCTATTGTGTCTGTTAGTTTAAAAATCTGGAATATTTCAAGATTTTCTAATATGGACAGTCACATAAGAAATAAAGAAAAACATTGCAAAAAAAAAAAAGATATATGCAGTATACCATTCATCCATAACATTAAAACCACTAAAAGGTGAATGAATAACACTGATGAACTGGTTATAATGGTGCCTGACAAGGAGAGGGGAATAGATCAGGCAGAAAGTGATCAGACAGTTTTTTAGTTGTGTTGGAAGCCAGAAAAATGGACACGTGTAAGGATCTTATTGACCCTGACAATGGCCAAATTGTGATGGCTGAACGACTGGGTCAGAGCATCTCCAAAACGGCCGGTCTTGTCCAAAACGTTCTGTATTGTGGAGTGTTTCCTGTATACAGTAGTTTGTACCTACCAAAAGTGGTCCAAGGCAGGTGTAACGTCTATGGCCGCGGACCGTCGTCCTGACTTACCCTCTGCAGCCACGGCCATGGACGAGTGAGCTCCCGTCGGCATCTCCCTCCTGTGAGACGCCGGCACTCACTTCCTGGTCCGGACACTGACTCCTGCAGGGTGGGCGCGCCGGCACGTGCACGGCCTTAAAGGTCCAGTACGCGTACAGTTGCAGAATACTGCAATCAGCCCAGAAAGCTTAGAGACTATAAAAGGGGCTCTGCCCCCTTCGATCCTTGCCTGAGCGTTCTTATGTTACCTAAAGTTTGTCATTGCAAAAGGTCTCCTAGTGTTTTCCAGTTCCCAGTGTTACCCGTTACTGCTGCCTGTACCCTGTATCCCGTGCTACCGTACCTCTGTGCCGTCAAGAGTTGGAGTCGTGTTGTGCCCTTAGCTGCATCTGTTGTGTCGCACCCCGCCGGGTGTCTGTCTACTGTCGGAGCCTCATCTTAGCCTGAATCCACCGCTACTGTCTACATTGCCTCAGGTACACTTTCTGAACTATAGACATTGCATTGTACCTGTTTGGCCATCTGCTATCCCGCTATCCCACTACGCGGTACGGCCCAGTGGGTCCACACCCGTGACAGAAAGACAACAAGTGAACCAGTAATAGGGTCATAAACAATCAAGTCTCATTGATGCAAGTGGGGAGCTACGGGTAGCCAGTCTGCTCCAATCCCACAGAAGAGCTACTGTACCACAAATTGCTGAAACACTGCTGGCTATAATAAAAAGGTGTTAGAACACGCAGAGCATTGCAGCTTGTTGCGTTTAGGGCTATGTAGCAGCAGACCGATCAGAGTGCCCATGCTTACCTGGGGAAGAGATGGCATCAGGATGGATTATGGGCACAAGACAAGCCGGAGGAGACAGCCTGCCGGACTTAAAGAATCTTTTCCTTAACGTCAAGAGAATCTAAGCCTCAACATTTCCTAAACAATAAACAAATTAAAATCCATACAACTAAATAATTATTGACACCAAACCATCAAAAATCCTCTGAACAAACATATAATTGTTAGAAATTAAAGTGGATAAAAAACCTTTAAAGCCGCATGACGCGTTCCTCAGTGTTACGGTGATTAAACAATTAGTGCTTCGGCGCAGAGGTCTGTCCACCGCGTCTCGCTCTATGATCATGATGCCGGATGAGAACAATTGCAGCTGGTTTTTTTTCATTCTGACCCGGATAACTGCACAGTGTATCTAAATAACCGGTACCTGAATTAAACTCACCATAGAATGGATCTACGAACTAAAATTCAATATGGGGGAAAAAAACCAACAACAGAACTATAGAGATTAAAGCTTTGGGCACATTATAATGCTAAACCCCTTTTAGTGGTTACTGGATTTCACTCTATTGTATTAAAGGAGTTTTCCCATATTAGACATTTATGGCACATCCATATGAAATGCTAAAAAAATGTCTGATAAATGCGAGTCCCAGCTCTGGGACCCGCAACCTATATCTAGGACAGGCCGCAGAATCAAAGCGGAGACCAGTGGAGAGGGGGTCACGCGTACTTTCTCTATTCTGCTATATGGTTATCATGGAAACAGCTGAGCAGCTTTTGCTCGGCTGTTTCAGTAACTCCCATGAACAGGAGATAGCTGCGCGCATGCGTGACCCTCTCTCCACTCGACTACGCCTGGATTCTGCAGCCAGTTCTAGATATAGGACCCACATCTATCAGAGATTTTTGGCATCTCCTGTGGATATGCCATAAATGTCTAAGATGGGAAAACTCCTTTCCGTTATATGGTCTGCAGAACACTTGGGTAGGACTGGTGTCTACCACTATATGGTCACAAGCGGGTGATAATATTGGACTTTGATTTACTACACACATTTTACTACACAATTAAGAGTGGTCGCATTATTTCTATATATCTGATGGGTGAGCCCCAAGAATTATTTCCTCTGGTAAGCCTAAGGTACCCCACTCCGACACTGGTGGAATGTATCAAAATAACATCCACATTAACGCCAGATCATAAACAGCTGTCTCCAGTTGATGGTTGGTGGTTGATTATTTTAACAAGTTAAAGGAGGGCCTTGATGTCTGTCTTGAAAAATATAATATTACAGGTGTTGAATCCTAGATTCTGGAGATGGGACGATGATCCAGGGATTTATTCTGATTGCCAAATTTGGAGTCAGGGAGGAATTTTCCCCCCAATATGAGACTATTGTCATCAACTTCATGGGGGTTTAGCCTTTCTCTGGATTAACATGGTAGGATTATAGTTTGGACTTGATGGACCTGTCTCTTTTTTCAACCTTATCAACTATGTACTGTAACTATATAACTATCACTCACTGGTACTGACATTCGGGATACAAAAAGGAGCATTCCAGTCTGGGATAGGAGCCGAGTTGGAGTTTTTTGATCCAAGCCATTGCCTTGGGGTGGCGGGGGTTAGCCCCCCCAACAGTTGTCCCTGTAAATGTATGGCACTGAGACTCAGGCCCCATGCAAACGAACGTGCTTTTGCGGCCGCAATTCCCCAGAAAATCCATGGCAGAATTGCGGCCCCATTCATTCCTATGGGCCATGCACACGTCCGTGGTTTTCACGGTCTGTGCATGGTCCCGGAGCCCGGACCATAGAAAGAACGGGCAAGCCTTATTACGGCCGTGTTCTGCTGTCCAGGCTCATTGAAAATAATGGCCGAGGCCATGTGCACGGCCTGCGATTTGCAGCGGGCTTGCGGCTGACACTCCGTGGCCGGCCGACCCGAAAATCATGGCCGTGCACATGGCTACGGTCGTGTGCATGAGGCCTTACTGATCAGCCGTTGGTGCCATACATATGGCGTGAAGTGTGAAGTGCTTAAGAGAGTTCTTAAAGCATTCCTAACCTTTCAGGTGACTTTTTAGAATAAACTGACGTATGTGTGTACATGAGAAGTAACACTATTTCGGGACAATATATGAGCTGTCAATCAGGACAGTAGGACCGCCCACTGGACTCCCGATCTCACAATAAGCAGGGATTTCAGTCAAGAAATTCCAACTTATACTGAATATTTTCCCACAAAACTATAAATCCATCTTCTCAGCTCCTCCTGCTCTATAACATGCTACATGTTCAAAATGACAGGTTCCATTGAACAAGTTCCGCAGATGATTTATTCGGCCCCAAAAAATTTGTAAATCTATTAAATTAGTAGATGGGATTAGATATTTTTTACTACTTGTAAATACTTTTGTATTTGGCTCTGTCAGACAAAGTAAATACCCAGTATATACAGAATAACCTTTAACAGTAAACATGTATATATATTGGATTTCAATGCTTCCGTCGTATTAAAACGAGCTCAGTATTTTTAAAAGTGGATTTAGCCGGGACATTTAGCTTTACGTTTTATCTCACATGGATGAAATTAATCCAATTACATTTGGAAATCATATTATCAAAACAAAGCCTCATAAGACATAATTCAATTATAAAGATATGCTAATTTTCCAGGCTACAAAACAGCCACAATGAGGACTGACTAATAATAAGATCCAGCCGGCCCTTTACACAGAGGAGCGAGGATGTCACTCAAGAGAAGGAAGAAAGTTTTTTTGAACTACAAGTAATAAATTATTTGCAATGTGACTTTGAAATCTGGAGATGCTACAAAGATCTTGGAGCATTTGAGGATTGAAAAACGGCTTTGAAACCTGAATTCTTTCATGTTGCTTTATGGGAAAATTAATTAATTAACAAACACAGAAGCCACCAAGAAGGACGTCCTAATTTATACTAATCATGTAGCGGACATATTGTAGCAACATTAAACCTAGAAATAATTGATAAAAAAAGAATATCAACTTGCCCCGGTGTCTGTCTATCTGTAGGTTTTCCTGCAGTTCTTGAAACCAACAGTCTTGAAGAAATATTGCAGAGAACACAGGGGTTAATTTCCTGCAGGTAACTTCCATTTTTGACTGATAGAAGGCTGAGGGGCGGGGCTTTACTAATAGGGTGGGGCTTCACATGCCTTGAGATAGTAGGGGGGAGGGCTCCTGCTGTGAACAGCAGCCTTACAGCCACAGTTTATGAGTGGGAGGAGGGAACCATGGCTGATATTCTTCGACACAGACAGGACAAAATCAAAGGAGAAGTATGAATAGTATTTTTTTTGTGTGTATTTTATACATTTCATGTTCCTTTCAGTGACACTTGTGATTTTTTTTTATCATACTGTACATTATTGATTCACTTTTTGTAAACTGATCTGCAATAATTAATTCAGCTAAGGCTATGTTCATATCTGTATTTATTTTTCTCTTCTATTATAGCAACAGAAAAAACGGAAAAAAAATGGACGCACTGGAATTGTTGCATAACGGATACCAACTGCGCCAATCGGAAACCATTGACTTTGATTGGCTCTGTTGGGTTTCCAGCATGCTTTTCATTATTTTGCCAGACAAAATAGCGTTGCATTCTGCGCTATTTTATCTGGGATTTTTGACGGAATCTGTGATGAAGGTTTCTAATGGTGCCTCCGACGCAGATGTAAGAAAAAAAATAAAACCTAAGACTTAGTCAATTTAAACAGATTTGTTTTAAATGTGGCTATGGGGTTGGATTTGGCTCAAGCCTTAACAATATCCACCATTTTTTTCCTGTTTGTCTTGTGTCTGATGTGTGTTTATTTTATGAAGGGTAAAGACGTCCAAAGTTGTCTATATATTGTAGAAGGAGTTTTCGAAATGAGCAAAATGTTATTTATTCAACACTTTAGGTTTCTTGAGTAACATATAGTACAGTACTTGCACCAACTTTCTTCCAATTTTCTGCATACTACGGAACCTGCGGAGATTCAGCTAGTAGGAAATCTTTAGGGCAATGCTCCCTGGGAAAGAGTATGCAAAATAGCTTTCCTTCAGAATAAAAGATACAGAAAATTGTATCATTAGTGCCACCTATAGGTGGTTACCCTGTAATTCAATGTTAGACGCTTTAATGAGCCTTGAAACATGACTGGAGTTATCAGCCAAGCTAGAGACAATCATCTGTAGACAGCAAAGTTATGAGAATCAGTGCCTAAAAGAGGCAGTTCACATGGAATCTCTCACAGCCAACCATAACCCTACTCTGTACTGATGAGCAGCAACAATGCCTAAACAGTGCTGCCTACAGATGGGTGTCTCTGGCTTAGCTGTCCAAGCCATGCTTCAAAGACCTTAATTGAATCGGACATTAACTTTCAGGGTAGCCACCTATAAGTGGTATTAGAGAGACAGTTGTCTTCCGTCTGAAAGAGCTATTTTACAAAAATAAAATTGCCAGCAGGAAATTGTTAACATAATTATACTTTCTATGAATAAAACCTTTTGACTTTGATGGGAAGAAAATGAAATTAGCGTAATTTGAAATGCCACAAAACCATACCACTCTTGTGATGGACATTTATAGACACATGGGATCTCTCATCTGTAGCCTCAAATTTAGTAAATCTCAATGTTAGGTAATGAAAGTCCATATATATCATAGAGGTAAACAGGGTACCAGGTTGGCCCAACCTCTCTTGCGCACCTGAGTTCTGGTGCCTAAGGTGTCCCAAAGCCCCTCTGATACATAAGAAGACACCGGTTTTATAAATGTTACACGGTAGGTGGGGGCTTGTTTTCACATTGGGGCGCGGAAGCTTTAAGTTATGACTCTGTCCTTGCCTCTTAGAGGTGTGGAATAGCTCTACAGGCACCGTAGAAGAGGAAATTGTCTGATGGTCACACTATGAAAAAGTCCCAGACTCTTCTGTACCTTGGAAGGGAGAAGGTAGGAAAAAACATGAAAATAACCCATTTCTATGTTTTGATGTGGTAACACGATTCTCCATGTGCCTCCAGGGTATAAAGATTTAGATCAGGCAACCAAAGCCCCACATAACCATTAATTGGAAGACGTTGAAGGAAATGCGAAATTGGACCCTAAAAAGGGTGGGAGGCACCTCTGTCCAAAAATGGGCATTTCTGGGTGAATCGAGGCAGGGTTCAAATTGTGAGGTTGGATCTGCAGACATGAAGTGCAAACAGGCATGTTGTGCGTAACCTGCAGAATTTAGGTATTTTCCTTCCCTCCGCTGGTTTCTATAAATTGTACATTTTCTCTCTCCATGTATGCCGAGTGGGCGGGCTCTTAGGGTGCAGCTGGAGGGCTGTGCAGGCTGTTCTGACCAATAAGATGCCTCCCTTGCTGCTCTCACAAACAAGAGATTGAAACATGATCCTCCCTCATCCCCTCTCACAGCATGAGCCTCACGCAGACATTCAGAGGGAGAGCTCTTGCTGCTAAATCCCCCTCCTACCCAACTAGTTTTTACTAGTAGTTTTTTGTTTCATACTCGATTGATTTTTTTTTGTTGAGTGACATTCACAGAAATCCTGTATGCAGAGAAAGGGGAACGACAGGATGCTAGAAAGTTAGGGTGATGTTTCCTCCCTCTAATATGATATATAGCACAATTTCATATATTTACAAGCACTACTGATTTATGAAAAAAAAAAACACTTTAATGATAGGTGCGCTTTAAGGATCCACCTTTATATCCACAAGAGCTTAGTTGTCATTAAATAATATTGCCCCTTGAAAAATTGCCTGAATCATAGGTCTTAGTGACCTTGAGGTTCTTTACTTGAGTTGGAAAATGTTCCATTTAAAAAAGCTCAGCCATGTGCATGCTTTGACTAATTTTCTGCCTAAATGTTTTCCTCTAGACCTGGTTCCATTATCTTCTAAATCAGCATTCTGCGTGGCACCATCCCAAAATGCTTCAGAAAATTGAACCAGGCTTCAGCTATTGCTGTGTTACATTGCTTGTATTTAAATGTCCCCAAAACACAAAGTAAAGCTTTAAATACATAATGTAGTATACAGCAATATCTATCTATCTATCTATCTATCTATCTATCTATCTATCTATCTATCTATCTATCTATCTATCTATCTATCTATCTATCTATCTATCTCATATCTATCTATCTAATATCTATCTATCTATCTATCTATCTCATATCTATCTATCTATCTATCTATCTATCTCATATCTATCTATCTCATATCTATCTATCTATCTATCTATCTATCTATCTATCTATCTATCTATCTATCTATCTATCTATCTATCTATCTATCTATCTATCTATCTATCTATCTATCTATCTCATATCTATCTATCTATCTATCTATCTATCATCTACACAAGAAAATGGCGACAGCACTCTGCGAACACCATTGCCACCTAAATCACTATATATAAATATGTATTACTGCTGAATCGTCTTACAATAGTGAGGTTCTTAGCGCACATTTTGATCAAATTGTTTGAGCCCACCTGCCACGACAAGGCCAGCCAGTCTGTGGCAGCGACCATGAGAGGTGAATGAATGGGGAGAGTTGAGTAGCTGAACGTCTGGTGTGAGGTCTGTAAAGGGGTATTTCAGGTTCTGTATACAGGGGGAGGGGGTCTATAAACAGAGAGTGTCTGGTCTGCATTCTGTAAACAGGGGGAGTTTGTTCTGGGGTGTCCAAATAGAAGAGGTCTGGTCTGGGGTGTGTATAGAGGTAGGTTCTAGCTGGCGTCTGTATAAAGGGCTAGGCTGGGGTTTAAATCTTTATTTAGGGGCTCTTGTGTGTGGTCTATATTTATTTTGTGTGTTGAAAGGGGTCGTATGTAGTATTTGTGAAACAAAATTCCATAGGTCGGGAGGGGTACTCTATATAAGTGGGCGGGGCATACGGAAAAATTTAGCACGATTTTTTACACCACTTTTTGCTCCAATCTCCTAATGTTCCTTCTTAATAGTTATATTGAATTATTATATTTAGCTGCTTATTTTGTTAGAATTTGTATCCATGGAAACAGAAATAACAAGCTATTGTTGTGTAATGTTTTTATGATGTGTTTGTCCATCATTATGTTATTCGGGTTTTTGGTCAACTAATTTCACTTTTAATCCCACTGTGGCCTTTAGGCAGCTAGTAATATTTTTTCTGTAAATGCTGTTGTTCTGATTGTGCATCCTTGGCATGTATTAACCTTACTGTGACGTTCTCATTATGTGTTATTACCTGGAATTTAGTTTATAGACATATGTGAAAAATAATTTGTGTGTATGGATATGCTTTCCATAGAATCCTTTACCCTTGAATTATATGGAGTGGCATTTAGGGGGTTGTCTCATTCTCTTTTAAATAAAGCCAGCCTGGCGATCACCGGGTCTGTTATTGCCAGGGGTAGATGTGGCCAAACATACATTTCCCCGGCAGCAAGTGCTGTAGGAAAAATGTAGCATTACACGATGGCCATTCAAATGGATGGATGTCCATGTAATGCAAGGATAGGTCGAGTCTGCTAGAGCCAGATCCGCTGATACTCAGTAGCTTTCTGTTCTGGCTCATAAAAGGGAGTGCAAGCAGAGGACCCCCCCCCCTCTATGACTTCCATGTGCCATGTATGGAGAGGTATTGTCATAGTCCGATGACTCCTTTCAGGCTTAATGCAGACATCAAAGCCATATGTACTGATACTTTATGTCAGCACATGGAAACTCAAAGGCGCCATATTACGGGTCTCTAATACATTTCATGTGCCGCCATATGGTGTCTATAGATACATATCTGGTGTCTATAAATATATCATAAATAAATGCTACCCAGCAGAACTAACATTACATTCACATATTGGGAAAGGAAATTACAAATGAGAAATGTACAGATGTGTCCTTCCTTACTGTCACGAAGCGGGTTAGTGGACCCACTAGGCCGTACCGCCATAGCGGGGAGGCAGCTGGCCAAACAACGGGAAACCCCAGAAATACAATGTCCCGCACAAGGGAACCTGGATAGTCCAGACAGTGGACGCAGCTCTGACACTGATGGAGATGGGTGCAGCAGATAAAGCCAAATGTGGCGGATGACACAGGTGCTGCAGGTTGCACCAGACATGGCAGATTCCTCCGGACGTGGGAGATGACACAGGGCGTGGATGAAACCTCCGGACGTGGGAGAGGACACAGGACGTGGCGGATTCCTCCGAACGTGGCAGATTCCTCTGGACGTGGCAGATGACACAGGACGTGGCATGACTCGACACTATAGGCACAGCACGGGATACAGGAACAGGTAACGAGGCACAGGTAACAACTGGAACGGGAAACACTAAGGGACCATTTGCAAGACAGACTGGGAAAACTAACAACGCTCAGGCAAGGATCAGAAGGCCTGGGGCCTTCTTATAGACCAGGAAATCATGGCAGTTGATGATGATGATGATGATTTCCTTTGTGCGCGTGCTGGCCCTTTTAAGGCCGGGCATGAGCGTGTACGTGCGCACCCTACAGGACACAGCAGACCGGAGCAGAAGTGAGCGCTGGCATCTCCTAGGAAGGAGATGGGGACCAGCGCTCACGGATCCATTGGTGCGGGCGTCTAGAGGTGAGTAAACCCGACAGCCCGCGGCCATGGACGCTACACTTACCAATCCTCTTAACTCAACATATCCTGAGATGTTTGGTACAAGATGACCAGCTTTGAAAGAAAACATGATTTTCTTATACTCTACAAGATTTCTTTGATATTTGTGTCTATATGTGGCCACCAAGTGGTTGTGATGGGGCTTGCAGCCTGTCTAAAATGTTATTAGCATGTCGCGATATTGTACTGAATGTATTTCATGAGAAATCGAGTCCTTAACCAAATTCAAGCAAAGGTAAGGGTGGACACATCTGTATATCTTGATTATTGTGAGGCTGGCAATTTGGTAATTCATCATGTGATAAGCGAGAAGTGAAGAGAAACACATTTCAAGCTCAAACATTTGGAAGAATGTCTTAGCCTATATTAAACAAATGTGGTATGGCCCATTACAATTGGCTCCTATTCCTATCTTAATTCCACTCATTGCCTACACGTAAGGACACCGCACACTCGGGGGTACATCTTCTGGTTTAAATTCATGTGGTTCTCTTGGTAGCTAAATGTTGATGTCTTAAAATTGTGTTGCAATCTAGCGTTCCCACTATGTCAGACCTTACATTACAGGTAAAAAAAATATTTTTGGGTAAACAAGAGTGAGGCAGAACGATGAACATAAATACAGGATAAGCGACTGAGTTGGCCATTGGTAAATTTCGACATGTCAGGTTATCCTATGATATCTCTGTGGTGGATTTATGGTTCAGTTCTACAAACACTTTCACTGCTTACTGTACCTCATAATTAGAGATGAGCGAACTTATGAAAAGTTCGGTTCGGCTGGTTCGCCGAATTTCATGAAAAATTTTGATTCGGACCGAACCTGTAATACAAGAAAGCCCCTAAAAATCATGTATAACACTGTTTAAAAGCCCTAGAAGCCCTGTATAACACTCTTAGGTCACCCATGAGTGTATCCAAGTACTTTTGAGCTGTCTTTAAGGCAAAGTTAGTGTCAAAGTTACGCCAACATGTATGGCTATAGGAAAACGTATGGGACACGGTGATAACTAACAGAAACCACTGCACTTGTGCATGTTGTATGCTTAATGCATTGTTAAAAAAGGTACAAAAATTAACAATTTTTAGCGGCAGATGCCTGCCAGGGTTCATACATATAAGGTGGTAAAAGAAGAAGCAATGGCTTTTGACAAGCCCTCAAAAAATTTACCCTTTATGGTGGCCGATGCCTGCCGGGGTTCATCCATACATGGATCTAAAAGCAACAAGCAATGGCTTTTCACAAGCCCTCCAAAAATGTACCATTTTTATTGGCAGATGCCTGCCGGGGTTCATCCATACATGGATGTAATGTAAAAGCAACAAGCAATGGCTTTTGACAAGCCCTCCAAAAATGTACCCTATTTATTGGCAGATGCCTGCCTGGGTTCATCCATACATGGATGTAATGTAAAAGCAACAAGCAATGGCTTTTGACAAGCCCTCCAAAAATGTACCCTATTTATTGGCAGATGCCTGCCTGGGTTCATCCATACATGGATGTAATGTAAAAGCAACAAGCAATGGCTTTTCACAAGCCCTCCAAAAATTTACCCTTTTTATTGGCAGATGCCTGCCGGGGTTTATCCATACATGGATGTAATGTAAAAGCAACAAGCAATGGCTTTTGACAAGCCCTCCAAAAATGTACCCTATTTATTGGCAGATGCCTGCCGGGGTTCATCCATACATGGATGTAATGTAAAAGCAACAAGCAATGGCTTTTCACAAGCCCTCCAAAAATTTACCCTTTTTATTGGCAGATGCCTGCCGGGGTTCATCCATACATGGATGTAAAAGCAACAAGCAATGGCTTTTCACAAGCCCTCCAGGCCTGCTTGTAGCAGACGGCAGTGGAGGTGTATTGGTGGTAGTAGAGGTAGCCAACGGACAGCAAGGGTGGTGGTAGTAGTAGTAGTAGCAGCACATTAAAAGAGACTGGACAGTCACAGGACAAAGCCATGTTGTGGGGCAGGCCTGCTTGTAGCAGACGGCAGTGGAGGTATATTGGTGGTAGTAGAGGTAGCCAACAGACAGCAAGGGTGGTAGTAGTAGTAGCAGCACATTAAAAGAGACTGGACAGTCACAGGACAAAGCCCTGTGGTGGGGCAGGCCTCAGGCCTGCTTGTAGCAGACGGCAGTGGAGGTGTATTGGTGGTAGTAGAGGTAGCCAACAGACAGCAAGGGTGGTAGTAGTAGTAGTAGCAGCACATTAAAAGAGACTGGACAGTCACAGGACAAAGCCCTGTGGTGGGGCAGGCCTGCTTGTAGCAGACGGCAGTGGAGGTGTATTGGTGGTAGTAGAGGTAGCCAACGGACAGCAAGGGTGGTGGTAGTAGTAGTAGTAGCAGCACATTAAAAGAGACTGGACAGTCACAGGACAAAGCCATGTTGTGGGGCAGGCCTGCTTGTAGCAGACGGCAGTGGAGGTGTATTGGTGGTAGTAGAGGTAGCCAACAGACAGCAAGGGTGGTAGTAGTAGTAGCAGCACATTAAAAGAGACTGGACAGTCACAGGACAAAGCCCTGTGGTGGGGCAGGCCTCAGGCCTGCTTGTAGCAGACGGCAGGACGGCAGTGGAGGTGTATTGGTGGTAGTAGAGGTAGCCAACGGACAGCAAGGGTGGTGGTAGTAGTAGTAGTAGCAGCACATTAAAAGTGACTGGACAGTCACAGGACAAAGCCCTGTGGTGGGGCAGGCCTGTTTGTAGCAGACGGCACTGGGGGTGGATTGGTGGTAGAAGTAGTAGCAGCCCCAACAGCGGCACATTAAAAAAAAGAGTGGACGGGGGGCGGAGCTTGCTGAGCAAGGTGATGGACGTGTAATCCCGGCGCTCCACACTACATCCACCGATTCCTCAGGTTATTGCCCGTTTATTCTGCTAAAATGGTGAAGACAGGTCGGGACAAGACTAAGGACCCTACAGGTACCCCCAGATCCCATAAACAGTCGTCCGACATGGACAAATTCTTTGGCAAAAAGCTGCCGCCTGTGGAGGGCAGATCTAAGATGGCGCCGGCGTCCTCTCACTGTGAGCAGGGAGAGGACTCAGACAGCTCGTGTGCGCCTTCAGACTCGGCTGCGGATGCGGACTCCGTGCCGATATCCAGGGCTTATCTAAAGAAAACGCTGCTCCAGGCACTCATGCCTGTGATGAAGGACTTATCGGACATCAAATCCGATATGCATCATATTGGCCATAGGGTAATGGCGCTGGAGGAAGCTCACATTACTACTGCTAAATATGGCGCTTCAGTTCATCAGGAGCTCTCTGCTCATCACATGCATTTGAATAATCTATATCTTCACATGGAAGATCAAGAAAATTGTAGTAGACGGAGGAATGTCCGCCTACGAGGAATTCCCGAATCGATTGACCATGATGCCTTACCTGCTGTGGTGGACACTATTTTTCGCTCATTAGTGGGATCTGAGCTGGCTTTGGCTATCACGGTAGAAAGGGTGCATCGAGCCCTTCGTCCCAGGCCTGGGGCTGGTGAACCACCGCGTGACGTCATATGTGGGATTCTTAGCTATGTTCACACGGCGGCCATTTTAAGAGCTGCAAGAGAGGGCTCCGGAAGTAGTGTATGAAGGGACTAAGATCTTACTCTTCCAAGACCTGGCTGCGAGCACATTGGCCAAATGCCGTATTCTGAAGCCGGTTACAGAGGCTCTTCGGGCTAAGAAATTACCTGTTCGTTGGCTTTACCCCTTTGGCCTTGCTACGATGAAAGATGGTCGGCAGATCACCATCCGCACACCTGGAGATCTGGATACCGCATGGAAAAAGCTGGGGATAGAGCCTATGGAGATTCCGTCCTGGATGCCAGTGTCGCTGGATTTAGAATTGCCTTCAGTGCAGGAACCGTGGCACCCTACTCTCAAGCCCAAGTCTCCGAGAGGCAAGAAGACGCGTATGGCAGAGGACACTTGAATGATGTCTTAGAGTGATATATATTTTTCAATTTCTTCACAGAATGCTGTGGTCATTTGTACATGTTGGGGCATTTTATTTTCTTTCATGTAAACCCAATACACTGTTGCAAATTCACCTTGATAAGTGGGAGGAAGGTGTGATACTGTTTTACTGAGGGGTTGGAAAAGATTGTAATATCGTGGGTTGGTGAATAATTTTTAAAGTATTGGTCAGACGCTGTAGTTGACAGATGCTTATGACACTACTTATACCCCCTACATATATATATTTCTCCCAGCTCTCTAATATATTCATGAGGTGACTCAGTTTAGTATTAATATTTGGATCAGTATTCGGTTTATGTTTTACGAGTTATGAAGAATTGGTGCGATGTTTTGTACAAAATGGCAATTTTCTCCCCCCCCCCCCCCCTCTGGCAGGGGATTTGTTGGATGCTTAGTTGCATCACGATAGCACCTCCTATTTCCGGGATAATATGGAGGTTTCCTTTTGATACCATTCCTTATTGTTTTGTTATTATTTTTTTCATTGTCAATTTTGTCTTATCTCCCTGGTGGTGGCTCTTAGCAAACGTACTTGCGGTCCGGTTGGTTCTACAGGTAAATTATCATGGGTAGACTACGTATCTGCTCCTTCAATGTGAAAGGGTTGAATTCTCCCCAAAAGAGGTCTTGTATTTTTAATTCTTTAAGGTTTAATACTCCTGATATATTAATGCTGCAAGAAACCCATTTCCGGCCTACACATATCCCAAACTTGTCCACACAACCATATACGCAATGGTTCCATAGCACTTATTCCTCTAAATCGAGGGAGGTTTCTATTGCTATTCACAAAGACACTCCATTTAGAGTGGAAGCTTCTTTGCTAGACCCTATGGGAAGGTATGTCTTCTTGAAGGGACACATCTCCAACACAAAGTTTACGATAGCAGCTGTATATGCACCTAATGTTGGACAACTGACGTGGTTGCGTAAAACTCTTTGCTCTCTTAAAACGTTTAGTGAGGGATATCTTGTTTTTGGGGGAGACCTTAATGTATCTCTGGACCTCACTTTGGATTCTACCTCTTCTAGTACGAGGTTATCCATATCTGCTATGCGTCGCCTTAAACTTCTTTTGTCACAATTAGGGATAGTAGATGCCTGGCGTGTTAAGAATCCGTCCTTAAAAGACTTTACTTTTTACTCTGCCCCACATGAGACTTATCATAGAATTGACTATATATTCATTCCTATGGTCCTTGTTCCCTCATTACTTCAAGCTGATATAGGAAGTATTACGGTCTCAGACCATGCTCCGATCTCGCTTTCCTTAGAACTGTTTAATTTACCTCGTAGGGAATGGACCTGGAGATTGAACGATACCATTATTGCAAACAAGGAGCATAGTCAAGCACTTGCCCTAAAACTAGAAGAATTCTTTGGCTTTAGTGATACTCCGCAAATCTCTAGACCCATTCTCTGGGAGACGCAAAAAGCCTTCATGAGAGGAGAACTTATTGCCCTGTCCTCACGAGTTAAAAAACAACGGAATGCTCAAATCCTAGACTTACTTCATAAGATAACCCAAATGGAATTATCGCATAAAAATTCTAGCTTGGCTGAGGATTATAGGGAATTGTGTCAGTTACGTCAGGAACTTAAGGACCATATGAATGTAAAAGCGGCTAAAGCTTTTTTGGCTGCTCAAAGTCACATGTATCTTCATGGAGACAAAGGCTCTAAATTGATGACCCGTCTGATCCGACAAAAACAGTCCAAAACGTTTATAGAGACCATAAAAGATGACAAAGGGGCAAGGGTGACTACCACCCCGCTTATAGCAAAGGCCTTTCAATCCTTTTATTCTTCTCTATACAATTTGGGTAACTCGGTGGGGAATTCTGGGTTGACGCCTCAGGAGAAGACTGGTAAAATAGGAAGTTTTTTAGATTACATTACGGTTCCTGGCCTTTCTGAGTTGGACTGTGGAATGCTCCTGGCGCCTATCACTAAAGAGGAAGTTGAGAAAGTATTGCATTCAATACCGTCTGGGAAGAGCCCGGGGCCGGACGGTCTCCCTATTTCGTTCTATAAAAAATTTAGTCCGCAATTGACACCGAAGTTTGTGGAAGTATGCAATTCTCAGATGAAGGGGGCTGCGCTACCTAAGCAAGCTTTGGAAGCTTTTATAACTATTCTCCCTAAAGAGGGGAAGGATCCGGAATGCTGTGGGAGTTATAGGCCTATCTCGCTCTTGAATTGTGATGTGAAGTGGTGGGCTAAAATTCTGTCTCTCCGCTTTCAACCACTATTACCGAAACTCATAAATGAAGAGCAGGTGGGATTTGTGAAGGGACGGGAAGGTAGGCACAATGTGAGTAGGGTATTGCATGCTATATGTCAAATAAGGCGCCGGGGGCATTCTATGATCCTCCTTGGTACTGATGCAGAGAAGGCGTTTGATAGGGTCTGTTGGGAGTACATGAGAGCTACCTTACTTAAGTTTAATTTTCCTCCTGTGTTTATTGATGCCATATTTTCTCTGTATACCTCCCCGTCTGCTAGAATTCAAGTGAACGGTTCTTTGTCAGACTACTTTTCTATTACAAATGGAACCCGTCAAGGTTGCCCCTTGTCCCCGTCTCTGTTTTGTATGGTGATGGAGACATAACTTGCGAAATTACGACAGACCGTTGATATTGAAGGGCTGCGGATGGGGAACTATACTCATAAATTGGCAGCCTTTGCAGATGATTTGCTATTGATGGTTACGAATCCACTTGTAGCCTTCCCAAAAATAATAGACGTCTTTAATGAATTTGGAGAGATATCTAATTTTAAAATTAATTATGATAAGTCGGAGGCCTTAGGTATTAATGTACCGGTTGGTCAGATATTGGTTCTGAAATCTATGTCGCCCTTTAAATGACCCTCGCATGCTATTAAATATTTGGGGATAATGATTTCAGCTGATGTGTCCCAGCTTTTCGCACTTAATTTTAAACCCCTCCTCTCCAAGATTCATAGATATATATCCCAATTGAACATACCTTATGTCTCTTGGATAGGACGGAAAAATTTACGTGCGACTTATGTGCTCCCACAGATCCTATACATGATGCAGAGTCTGCCTATTGAGCTTCCAAATAGTTTTTTCAATAGTTTTAAGAGTCTTTTTGTTAAGTTCTTGTGGAAGGAGAAACATTCCCGGTTGGCTTATCGGCTCCTTACTTTTAAAAAAGCGCAAGGAGGGATGGCATTGCCTGATTTAAAGACATATTACAAGGCGGTCCAATTGTCTCGATGGTCACAACTAGCTAATTTGTCTCTGGGGGCTCTTCATCTGGACATGGAAAGAGCGCTCCTCTCGGAGGACTTAGCTCACTTGTTGTGGGTGAAATTACCGTTACCTCCACCAAAGGTTTTAATTAGTGTACTGACTAGGGGAATGCTTAAGGTTTGTCAGAGATCGGGCGCTCTGGCCATGTCTAGTGGAAATCTCTCTTCATTGGCTCCGCTGGCTGTACTGCCACACTATGTAAATAAAGCACAAAATGTTAGTTCTTCAATGTGGCAGACACTTAAAACTTATAAAGTAGCTGAGATAATAGATTCAACAGCCTTACCTGATTTGGAGGCTCTTAGGGCTTCTCTTCATAAGGTTACGGTCTCCTTTCTACATCAATTTAATTTTAAATCAGTATGTCGTAAATTTCTGTCGGCCAATCCAGTCTCGTATCCTGATCCCACGTGGCTTGAAAATTATTCTCTTTTACCCAGTACCCCAGCTAGGCCTCTGTCCAAGATACATTCTGGTCTCCTCCTACAACGAGCTCCATCTAAACCATACTTCATTAGAGAATGGGAAGTTGAGCTAGGCTTTACTTTCTCGCAAACAGAGATTGATCTGATATTATCTCACTCTCATGGGTTCTCTAGATGTGTGAGGTACTAGGAAAATTCATACGAATTAGTGACAAGATGGTATAGGACACCCGCTTATCTTTATAGAATACATCTAGTTAGCACAGACGTTTGTTGAAGATGTGGCCTTGAGACAGGGACGCTCTCACACATATGGTGGTTTTGCCCTAAAATTAAGAATTTCTGGAGGGAGGTGGAAATAGCCATAGGCAAGATTACAGGGAATAATATCCGGTTGACCCCGGAGTTGGTTTTGTTGTGGTTACCAGTGAAAGATTTTACGCCTTCGAAAAAGAATTTGATTACTTTCCTGGTGTCCACTGCAAAACTTCTAATTCCCTTATATTGGAGGAAAGCAGATCCCCCTACGATAGAGGTCTAGTGGTCTAAAATGCATCAACTATATAGACTAGAGGAGTTGGTTGGCTGGAATACTTTCACAAGGGACAGCTTTCTTAAGATATGGCAACTTTGGAAACAATATTTAGAACAATTATCCAGTAACAGGAATGGGGGGTCTGTAATCTCTTGACAAGGGAATAGCTAGGGGTAGGCATATTTCAAGAAACCCTTTCTAGATTAAGCAAACTAGTATGTAGGGGATCGATGTATGAATAATTTCTATTTCATGGTATTTAATTTAATGGTTATTTTGAAGGACGTGACAAGGGACGTTGAAAGGTGCTGATATTCAATACTTTCCCACCACCAGGGAGACTGTGTCTTTTGTACTGTATTTACCCTTTTATGTTATTATTATTTCCTTTCTTTTACTTTGTGTTCTTTTACTACTACAGTAGGTTATTGACATTTGATCTTCGATGGGTGGTTTTCATTTATCAGGTTATAATATAGGGAAGGGGGACCTCTTGGTCCACTCTCTGTTATGCATGTCCTTGTATTTTCTTCACACTTTATGTCATGCTGATATGTCGGGATTTATCCCATTCGCTCAAAGACGACTTTTCTAAAGATGTTTGATTTATGTAAACCTACTGCATTGTAAGAGTATTATTACGATGGACGTAAGTTTTGTTTTTCTTTGCATGTTAAAACCTTTAATAAAAGAGAATTTATAAAAAAAAAAAAAGAGTGGACAGGACAGAATCCCGTAGTAGCAGGCGGCAGTAGCAGGCGGCAGCAGCAATGTCAGATGTAATCAGTGGCATCAGGCACAGGGGTTTTAAAATCCTCACTGATCCACGCTTGATTCATTTTCAGAAATGTGAGATTTTCCAAGCTGTTGGCGGACAATCTTGTTCGCTTAGGGGTGACGAAGCCCCCTGCCGCGCTGAATACCCTCTCTGACGCTACACTGGAGGGTGGACAAGACAGTACATCCATGACAAACTGGGCCAGTTCTTGCCAATGATCCAATCTGCTGACCCAGAAGTCCATGGGGTCTGGGATCAGGATTTCTGACGGAGAAAGGGCACAGTCCAGGTACGAGTGAACCTGGTTGTTTAGGTGCTGGACCTGGTGATGGTGAACATCCCTTTGGTGACTACGATGTGTGTCAGGTCGGGGTATTGGATGGAAAAATGTTGTCATCATATTTTCCAAACTGAATTGGCTGCTGCTGCTGCTGCCGCTGCTGCCGCCTATTGCAGAGGTAGCTCTGCCAGAGGCGGTAGAACGATGAGACAGTGGGGAGCGGAGAGTTGCCCCCCGGTCAGACATGCTTGCAGCAGGTGTTTGCCGTTTGAAAGCCGTGACAAGCTGGCTGCATAGCTTCTCTCGATAATAAGCCAATTTTGCCTCCTTCTCGGAAGGTGCAAAAAACTCCCCCATTCTGGCTTTATACCGAGGGTCTAAAAGTGTGGCTATCCAGTACTCATCTCTTTGCTTCATGCTAACAATATGACAGTCAGTGCGCAAGTAACGAAGCATACAGCTCGCCATCCTGGCCAGCGTTTCAGAGGGCCCGGTTGGTTCCATCTCCACCCCATACTGCCATGGTTGTCCATCATCAAGGTCGTCGTCAGACTCGTCATCACCATCACTGTCATGTTGTGCGGCTGCCTCTTCCCCTATCCCTTCCTGTGATTCCATCTCCAAATCCAGCTCCTCCTCAGGTCCTGTTTCCTCATCCTCCTCCTCCTCAACATCCATAGCCAGATGTGATCCTTCCTCCATCCTTTGCTGAATCATCGCTGTGAGCGTTTGCTCAATAATGAATATCAGCGGCATAACATCGTTCATTCCGCTAGCGTCACGGCTCACAAATCGTGTGGCCTCTTCAAAGGGCTTCAAAACGCGACATGCGTCTCTAACCAGCTGCCAGTGCCTGAGCTTGAAATTACACTGGCTCCAAACGCTGCCCGTCTGCTGCATCAGGAAATCATTCACGGCTTTCCGCTGTTTGTACAGACGGTCCAACATGTGCAGGGTGGAATTCCAGCGTGTTGGAACGTCGCAAATCAGGCTGTGTTCTGGGAGATTGTTTTGACGCTGCAAGTCCAGGAGGGCGTGCTTAAATGCATACGAACGTCTAAAGCGAACGCAAACCCTCCTGGACATGGCCAGCACACCCTTCAAACCAACATATGACTTTAAGAAGCGTGCTATGACCAGATTGATCACATGTGCCATGCAAGGAGCGTGTGTCAGGTGACCTAGACGCAGTGCAGCCACAACGTTCTTCCCGTTATCAGAGACAACATTGCCAGCCAGCATGCGATTTCCTCCTTGATGCACAGCAGCAGGTCCTGCCCTGTGTGGCTTTTATCGCCCAGGCTCAGCAGGTGTAAGACAGCGTTGTGGCGCTTTACATTGCACCTATGAAAAGAGAAGGGAGGAGGAGTGGAAGATACGCTGTGTCCTGTCGGGGACGGGAAGACCTCCATTGAGGAGGGCAAGGAGGAGGAGGAGGAGTAGGAGGAGGAGGATGGTAGGCGCCTGGTGTCCGGAGTTGAACCAGAAAGATACAAGCGTGGAGGTGGTAATGCCTGGCATTGCTGCGGTGGTGCATCGGACTGCAAAATATTGACCCACCTAGGCTGAGCGCACGCCATCAATTGCTTGAAGCCGGCGGAGTCGACCAGGTGGTACGGCAGCGACTGCACCACCAACAACTTAGCCAGGTGTGAATTAAGCCGCACGACAAGTGGATGACTGGGTATATATTGTTGCTTATTGGACAACGATTACGTAATGGATAACTGACGGGACGTAGGAGGAGCACTAGATGACAGTGATGATGATGATGATGATGATGATGATGATGATGACAACGACATGGTGGATAAGGCCTGGCTACTACTTAGATGACAGGGTCTCGGAGCAGCAGCAGCAGCGGCAGAGGGGTCTTCATTAGATGTACATGATAATGGTGGGGCATGTCGATTGTCCCACATGGCCTTGTGATGCCGCTTCATGTGTTTACGTAGAGCGGTAGTTCCTACATTGCTGCCCTGCCCACGCCTTACTTTCTGCTTGCAGATACGGCACTGTGCCATGTTTTCGTCCTCCGGGAAGGTACAGAAAAAATGCAACACGGCAGAGTACCGTAAAGAGGTAGTACCACGTCCACCACCACCACCACCACCAGAGCTTGCCCCTTGTCTGGCAGGCTTTTTTCGGGAGCCTACACCAGTAGCATCAGTGTCGCCGTCACCGGCTCCTGAGCTGACCCTACCGCTGCAACGTTTTGCAGATTGACTTCTGCCCCTACCTCGGCTTGGCTGTTTATCACTGCCAGTGCCGCCACTACTACCCTCCTCCTCTGACGCCGTCAGATTGACTTCTGCCCCTACCTCGGCTTGGGTGTTTTTTCCTCTACCCCGTCCTTTCACAACCTTTTTTTTACCAGACATTTCACTGATGGAGTGCAGCAAGTTGAATCAAAACCCCGGGGATGAGCCCCTTCTAAAAGCGTATTCACACACTGGCTTGGCAAATGGCAATGAATGAGAATTTCTATCAGCCACGCCGCGGTGGACTCAGGGAATGCTGGGCGTTGTAGTACTACAAAGGCTGCCTGTATTGCAAGTTGGATTGTTATGTTAACGGGGATGAGCCCCTTCTAAAAGCTTATTCACACACTGGCTTGGCAAATGGCAATGAATGAGAATTTCTATCAGCCACGCCGCGGTGCACTCAGGGAATGCTGGGCGTTGTAGTACTACAAAGGCTGCCTCAGCTGCCTGTATTGCAAGTTGGATGCAACGGGGATGAGCCCCTTCTAAAAGCGTGTTCACACACTGGCTTGGCAAATGGCAATGAATGAGAATTTCTATCAGCCACTGCACTGACTCAGGGAATGCTGGGCGTTGTAGTACTACAAAGGCTGCCTCAGCTGCCTGTATTGCAAGTTGGATGCAATGGGGATGAGCCCCTTCTAAAAGCGTATTCACACACTGGCTTGGCAAATGGCAATGAATGAGAATTTCTATCAGCCACGCCGCGGTGCACTCAGGAAATGCTGGGCGTTGTAGTACTACAAAGGCTGCCTCAGCTGCCTGTATTGCAAGTTGGATGCAACGGGGATGAGCCCCTTCTAAAAGCGTATTCACACACTGGCTTGGCAAATGGCAATGAATGAGTATTTCTATCAGCCACTGTGCACTGACTCAGGGAATGCTGGGCGTTGTAGTACTACAAAGGCTGCCTCAGCTGCCTGTATTGCAAGTTGGATGCAACGGGGATGAGCCCCTTCTAAAAGCGTATTCACACACTGGCTTGGCAAATGGCAATGAATGAGAATTTCTATCAGCCACGCCGCGGTGCACTCAGGGAATGCTGGGCGTTGTAGTACTACAAAGGCTGCCTGTATTGCAAGTTGGATTGTTATGTTAACGGGCATGAGCCCCTTCTAAAAGCTTATTCACACACTGGATTGGCAAATGGCAATGAATGAGAATTTCTATCTGCCACGCCGCGGTGCACTCAGGGAATGCTGGGCGTTGTAGTACTACAAAGACTGCCTGTATTGCAAGTTGGATTGTTATGTTAACGGCTGGGGATGAGCCCCTTCTAAAAGCTTATTCACACACTGGCTTGGCAAATGGCAATGAATGAGTATTTCTATCAGCCCCTGTGCACTCAGGGAATGCTGGGCGTTGTAGTACTACAAAGGCTGCCTGTATTGCAAGTTGGATTGTTATGTTAACCCATGCAACAGGGTTGAGCCCCTTCTAAAAGCTTATTCACACACTGGCTTGGCAAATGGAGAATTTTCATTGCAATTTGGATGTTGAGAGTAGACTCCCGCTGTAGTGGATGAGCCCCTTCGATTGCTGTATTCCTTGCTTTTAGATTCCTAAAGCTTTCCCTAACTGCACAGAGATGCTATCCCTACAGCTCCTGTCTGTAAAATGGCCGCTGAGCTCCGTGCATAGACTTTTATTGCAGGCTTGAGCCCGCCCCTATGCTGCCTCCCGATTGGCTGGGAGAGCCGTTTGCAAGGCATTATGGGGTAGCCTGATGTCAGGTGATATTGTGAAATCCTCCATTTTACATCTAACATGTGGCAGGCGCCAAAATGTGGCCGGGTTCGGTCAAAACGGGTTCGGCCGAACTCAGTGAATTTCGGATTCGCTACGAACCGAACTTTTCCCGATGTTCGGACCGAAACCGGGTTCGGTTGTCCCGGTTCGCTCATCTCTACTCATAATGTATCGGTGAATGTTTACATTAAGAAAGTTTTTCTTTACTCTCCATTTTTTGTACTCTTCTTCTGTATATGTATGTTGTTAAATTGTTGACATGATGTATGATATGTGGGAGAAGCTGCAAAAAAAAAAAATCAATTAAAAAAATTAAGAATTTGCAATTTAGAAACATCAAGCAGAGCATTTAAAGGAAATGCATCATCAGAAAATGACCAATTAGTTAAATCAAATTTTTATGTTAAACATATTCTTTGTGTTTTTTTATGTTAGAAAGATATTAAAAAGATATTATAAAGATATTAAAAAGATATTAAAGATATTAAAAAGAAACTATGCTGATGTCTTGCAATAAATGGTCAGTTCCTCCTATCCCAGCCCTGCACAGCCACGTCATGTCGCAGAGCATGCCCACAACACTCCTGTCCTATAGAATTGAATACAGTAGGTTGATTCCTATACAATACATTCACTTCAATGGGAAAGAGGCAATAAGGCCTCCTGCACATGGGAAGGAAATGTTGCTAAATTTTCGCATGTAGTTTCTGTGTGAAAATTCTGCAGCTTATTACATTACGACGCCAATTAGTATTCCCATAGTCCCAAGATCATGATTAAATACACCACCAATTCAAAAGGATCATGCAGGACATAAAATAACTTAAACATTAGAATCCAATATTTATTGATTATCTTTTAAAAAAACAAACAGACAAAGCATTCATTGCGAAACGCGCGTCGCTGGACTCCCTGGCACACAGTCTCTTCTTTATTTATTGGTATTTTGTACTTTATGTATCCATGTTGTTTGGCTTCTTGATTGTTCATGCCATCGTTTCTATTATGGATGCCACTTCGTTACTCTGGCTGAACAATAAGTGCATGTTTTGGACTCTTACTTTGTAGCCAAACGCTTTACTCACTATTTATCTACTCATTTATACATAGATTCTTATATTTGGGGTCATTTTTGTGTGTTGGGAGTCCTCCTTTGATTTTTTGCATTTATTATTTTGCCTTTGTTTCTCATGACTATTTTTATATATTTGTTTTGTATATCAAAACCATTTTTTAAAAAAAAGATAAACAATATTGGATTTTACTGTTCAAGTTATTTTATGTCCTGCATGATTCTTTCAAATTGGTAGTGTTTTACATTAGCAGCAAAGTGGATGGGATTTGAGCAAACCTCATCTACCTGCTGCGAAAAAAATCCACATGAAACACGCGTTTCGGATTCTCAATCTGCAGCATGTCAAATTACATTGTGGAAATTCTGCACGGAAATTCCAGAAGGAAATTGTGCAGCATTTCTGTCCCGTGTGGAGAAGGTATAAGAAGGAAATCATATTTGTACTATGTGTGGGTATGAATGAAAGGGAACAAGAAGTTATATCTATATCATTAATTATGTATCATTAGACACAAACTACTAATGTCCAGGTCTTTTTCTATTTATGTGGTCCTCATTTGTAAAAGTTTTTTTTTTCCTTAGAAACATTCTTGTTACAGTAGGTGAATAAGAAGCATTCCATGTATATTCTGGATGAAAAACTATTACTACACATGTAAAGATTACTTCAGAGAAAATACAACATCTGTAATGGAAGCAAGTTTCCTACTGAAATTTTAGCTCCTACGTGCCAAGTTTTACCCATTGTAGAATACAGCAGTGTCATTTGTCTTAGACAAGATGTAGTGAGTGTGCACAAAATTTAGTCAAGGACTACGAGTTCTTGGAAACATTTAAAATCAATTTTTGGTTTTGTGATGCATCAGTAGAAACATTTAATTAAATTACTTTTTTAAAATACGTCTAATATGTTGTCTCTCTAGTGACTGGGTGTCTGCCAGGAAATTGGAATTAATCCTGCTTTGCCTGACTTGTTCACGGCAAAAGATAAATTAATAACATGCGAGATAAGTATGAAAGAAACACCAGTGACATTAGCAGCTTAAGTAAACTCTGCAGTCTTCACAGTTGGTGCCCAACACGTCCTCCGCTGTATTATTTGGGTCAATAATTTTCCTTTTTATAAAAGTTTTATGCTTTTTAGACAAATTAAAAGTCAAAGTGTTATCAGAAATCATATAAAGGATCCATAACTTCCTAAGAAGCAGTTTCACATTTTTAAGTCTGAGATGTATATGGTACATGTCAAAAGGAGAATGCCTAAGTTTGTAGAAAATAGTTTGAGATGAGGAGTTGGGGAACAATATATTCAGTTTTGTCATCAATTCTTTAATAGGATTGCCCTAACGGAATTTACACTTTTAGACCAGTGCTTCCTTACAGTTGAGTTATGGTGGGAAGCAGTAGATGGAGACACCCCCCCCCCCACTTTGCTAATGCCTGTTAGGCTTTATTCAGACGAACGGGAAATACGTGCGTGCAACGCGTGTGATTTTCACGCGCGTTGCACGGACCTATATTAGTCTATGGGGCATGCAGACATGTGCGTGATTTTTGCGCTGCATTGCTCCGTTGCAAAAAAGTCACGACATGTCCGTTCTTTCTGCGTTTTCAACGCATCACACACCCATTGAAGTCAATGGGTGCGTGAAAACGCACGGCACACGGAAGCACCTCCATACGCACAGCGTTTTTCACGCAACACTTGTTAAGTCTATGTAAATGAGTTGACGAAACTAGACAAAACAAGCACAAACTAGGAAGTGGCTTTTCACTTTCTGAGCACATACGCACAGTTCCAACCAACATCTGCTGCAATGCCACGTGCGTGCGATGTGGAAAAACTTATCTGCTTGGTCCATGACAGACCACAGTTGTGGAACACCAATGCAGAGGCCTACCACGACCGCACGGGCAAGGAGGTTGGCTGGGATGAGGTCGCGCAGAGCCTCTTCGGACAGGAGTGGGATAAAAGCACCACAAGAGACCGCAAAAGCATAGGTAAGCACAGATCTGTATTGATGCTAATGCAATCGGCCATGCTGTAGTGTATATCCTTGTGTTTCACATGTTTCTACTGTGCTTGGTCGCGGGTGTGTCACTGCATCATTAGGCAAGTGTTTAATGTTTAGTTGTGTTTAATGTTTTGCGACGTTTCGGACAAGTGCAGTTTTCAGTTATGTCACATGTTCTCCTTTTTTTGTCTGTTTGCTGTTCCTATGTCCAGTTGATGATGTTAAAACCCGGTGGAGGAGCTGTCGGGATCAGTTCAGGAGGGAATTTGGAAGCAGAGGGCGAAGTGGGGATGGGGCGTCCAAAAAACGCCCCTACATATATATGAAACAACTGATGTTCCTCAAGGACATAATGGAGATGCGGCCGTAAGTACTGACTGTACCTTGATGACATGTGTGTGTTCACTGTATAATCGGCCAAAAATGGCTGTTTGTCCCTTGTGGACATGTTAAAAGGAGTAACGCAAAATGTTTCTGCCAGATGCAGTGATAATCTCAATGACACCGAGGAGTAGGCTGGCCATGTGGAGTCGCAGCTGGTCACGGAACAAAATCCCGTGCTGCCCTTGACCCCCGAGCCTACGCAAACACAAGCAGCCACCCAGTTAAGCAGCCAACCACAGCTGCCACGGGACGTGGACAATCCCCGGATGCCACCAGCCAGACGCCGGCGCACCCAGGTTGCCACAGCAGGTGCCAACGTGGACTCGAGAGTCCTGGAGTACCTCCGGCGCTGTTCGGAGGATGGATGTGACGCATTTGGCCGTAGCATAGCGCCGCTACTCCGGCGAGTACCAGACTACCGGATGGCGCGCGTCCAAGGCTCCATCCTTGCTATAATTGACTCCGCCACTCCTCCTAACAATCCACGCCAGTGCTTCCAGTTAATAGAGCAATGGCGTGGATTGCCTGAGGATTCGGTGCCCTCTACTGCACCTCTCCCTTCCCAGCCTGCACACACGTTTCCACGGCCACAGTACCAATGGCCGATGGTGAGCATAATGTCACCTGGTCATGTGGTGCCTCGGGAGCGCCCTTTCGCCCCCTACGTCAGACCCCAGCAACCCTTTGCCCAGGGCCCCCCGGCAGGGTTCAACCCTCTGTATCAGCACCACTATGCTGTTGAGGAACATCCTCAGCAGGCCCAGGGACAGTATAGTGGTGCTGAAATGCAGAGCCATCAGTCGCCATCACAGAGGTATCATGATTTGTAGCTGTGTGTAGGCAGATTACGGGTGGCTCGATGTGATGAGGTAAACATCGAAGTCCGAGTTTGTAAATGTAGCATCATGTTGGTGCGTTTTCTATTTTTGGATGCCTGCTGGTTTCTGTTAAAAGTTACCATTCGAAATTACATATTAAATTTTTTTTCTGTTTGCAAGTAAGGTTTGATGTGTTTGCCTCCATCTATTTTAGGTAATGTTCGAACATTATGCCGACGTACCAAGATTGTTGCATGCCATGATTGAGGTATTAGTGTATCTTTGGTGGTTTTGCTCAATTCCTCATATTGTGCTCGCCTGCATTGCAGTCGTGTGAGAAATGCCGAACAAATGTATTTTGGCTTGGGATTAGTGAACATGGGCTAAGGCAATGTGCCTCCCATGCTAAATCGTTTAGAGGACATTCGAAAAAAAAAGAAAAACCACCAAAGATATAAGCTCGCAACCCACGTCAAAGGTCCTCATGTCTTGCGAGTCCCTAATCAAAATATCCCCTCCCCAAATAACAACAAATGTAACAAAAAAATGCTACAGTCGGCCACTAATCTACACTAGGACACCCTTCACAGAACATCCTCCTGCCATGGCACAGCTCCATCGGGGCTGTCAAAATATTGTGCAAATATGTTGCGTACTCGAATCCCAGATGTTTGAGCCCTTCCGAGTGGAATTTGCTGCGGAATGCTTGATGTTGAAACATTTTGCCTAATATATTCGGCATCACAACCGGCGTCATGTATGCGAAAAAAATTATGAAGCACGACACACGCTTGTATGGCACGGGTGACATTTTGCGGCGTCAGTTGCATGGTGGTGAGAAAAACACGCCATTTGGAGGACATTATGCCAAATGCACATTCCACACATCGGCGTGCTCTGCTAAGCCGGTAATATATGCGCCGACGGTCATCCAAGCCTCTTCGAGCAAATGGGCGCATTACTTGACTTGTGAGTCCAAAACCCTCATCTGCCACGATTACATAAGGGACTGGTGGTCCTCGCGAGCCAGGCAGGTGGCTCGGCGCCAGCACGGAAAGTAGATTGCACATCAGACGATGGCCCATCCTGGATGTGCGAAAGATGCGGGCATCAGCTGAGCTTCCATAGGACCCTATATGTACAATGGTAAAACAATAATTGCTGTCGGACAAGGCCAACAAGACGATGGAAAAAAACTGTTTCTAGTTATAGAATCGGGATCCTGAGTGGGGGGGCTTCTTGACCCGAATATGCTTGCCGTCTAGGGCCCCAATACAATTTGGAAATTGGGTGGTGGTGATAAAATCATCAGAAATCGAAAGCCAGTGCTCTGTCGTGGGCTGAGGCATCACTGTGGCCTTCAATCGCTGCCACATCACAACACAGGTGCCTGTCACAATGCCCGAAATTGTGCTCACTCCAAGAAGGAATTCGAAATGTAACGAATGATAGCTGTTTCCGGTAGCAAGAAATCTACATGGGCGAGATGCAAAAACACAACACACAAATAAACGTGATGTAGGACATGACAACCACACACCATCCTGTAAGCTGCAATTGTTTAAAACACACATACCTCAACGTCACAAGGAGTCGCTCCTCGGGGGAAATGCAGCGCCGCATATTTGTGTCCTGGTAGGTTATTCCTGTGCGAATCAGGTCCAGCAGAATATCAAAAGTCGACACAGACATGCGGCAAAACGACCAAAATTTCTCGGGGTGGCTGCGAAGGTCATCATATAGACTATGAAAATGGCCTTTGGAGGTGCGCTGGGCCACAAGTGGATGAACCCAAATCCTCCCTCTTCTCCGGGTTCCCTCCTGAAGCATGGGTCGGCGCTCACCAAATCTCCGAGAAACCATCCATGATATCAGCACACGGCCCAGCGGAGTCAAGGGCATAGTGTAGATTTTTTACCTGCAAAAATCCCAAAAACCAGCCAACACGACCAAAAGTAGTTTGCAAGGTGCAAACTTGATGCGAACATGTGCTCACATCAAGCAGGTGTTGGAGAAGGTGTGTTTTTGTAGGCTGCCCTCTCCATTACTCCACCCTCCGTTGTTTTGACGCACGTAAAAAACGCATGCCATACGCGCGTAAAAAACGCAATCACGCAGTCCTAACGCAGCCCTAACGGATGTCACACGCAACTACAACGCAACCAAAATGCTGCATTTTTCAAGCGCGCAAAAACGCCACGTTCGTGTGAATCCAGTCTTATTTAGCACAGTTTAGTGAATACACCGGACAGGCACAGCTGGTAACGTAATTTACTGGCGTCTGCCTGCCGTTACAATTAGCAGCAGGGCCGCTGCTAATAAATGATTTCTGTTATCTCTGTATTTGGGCATTGCTAGGCAATTCCTTTGGTCTGAGTATGGATTTGGTCATCATTTAGCATTGCCTGGTTAATTCAGGCAGAGTACCTTTTTTGGGTCTATATACTGTTTCTATATAACTATATAACTCTTTCCAGATTCTTGTTTGTGACTTTGTTCTTGTCTATGTGTTTGTTCGTATTTTGGGACCTGTTGGTCCTCTTAGAGATGTAGTTTTTGTATAGTGGGTTTTATCTGTGTCCTGGGATCAGTAGTTCCACTGGATTGTTTGCTTGCGTGTTTGGTCTGCTGCCAAGCTGTTGTCTTACCCTGTTGTGGGATAGTATTTAGGGTCAGTGAGTGCTGTTAATTCTTGTCCACTTTCTATTACTCTGTTAACTGCTTGCATGCTATTCATCTGCCATCCACTCCATTTAGGCATGGTTTTCCATCTTTTACTACCTTCAGTGTTCAGTTCTGCTCCTCCATTGGTGAGTTATTTGTACCTTTTCATTTCTGTCAGTTTTGATGCATGCTTCACCCATCTGATAGCGAGTGTCTGGTATTGCGGTCTTGTGCACCACCAGAGGCATAACACCTGCCCATTCCATCCTGAAGCTCTGGGTCAGAAGAGGAGCTGTGAAACTTTGGCTCTGGTCATCTCTGCTTTATTGTCCACTTCAGTCAATGGACGAAAATTCAGCCTCCAAAAAAGCTGAAACCAGTGGCACAACGATTTCCTAGTGCCGCTGCCACTTAATTTCTATAGATCGAATGTTGAAGGCATATTCTAATGATGTCTTTAGTAAGACACCCCTTTAAGGGCTGGACTCGAAAGTTTATCTGATTTCGCCTATTACATTGGTAGTTAAGTTTTTATCACAGCCATTTTCACAAGACCGTTTTGGAAAAACTACAGTGCACCCCATTTACAATTATTAAGGTTAGGATTATTTCATCAATATGTGTCCCCCAACCACTTATACAGACCGGTTGTATGGCAGGTGTTGTCACCCAATAGACAATGGCCAAAGTTTTTTTATTTTACTATAATATCCCTTTAAACAGAAGGGACCAAAAAGTTTAAATATACCAAGATACAGTTAGTCAATTGCCCTTTCTGTTGACTTAGAATGGGCCCGTGATATCCCATTAGCAGAATTGACAATATTCTACTCTTCTCCTGTGGAGTGGCTTCAAGTGTCTGTACTTGAGTCAGAACATAATAATTATCAACGTAACAGAACTGTAGAGGAATAAAGCCGAATAATCGGTACTTTAAGCTCATACAACGTAAACCGTCCTGCATTTCCAAGATAGAATTCTCCGGATTCATATTATGAGGACTTAATAGCTTCTTCCATGATGGAATTGTTTTGTGTTGTTCCTCGTTCTTTCTCTCCTTCTGTTTTAATTCAAATGTTCGTTCTGAAAAACACAAACACTTTACAAAGAAATGCGTTAATCTACTATACCTAATTAAGCATTATATATTCCAGCTCTGCTTCACTGGTTGGAATTATTTCAATGGACCATTTCATTTATTGAGTTTGACAGTCCAAGTTCCTAATCACAATGATAAATGACTCCCCTCCAAAATAATGATGCTTCATCTTTCCCATGGTTTCTTCCCTTATTTAATGGTTTCAAACAGCTTGGAGGATTCATAAATAAACATTTTAAGCGAGAACTCGTTAAAATATGTGGGTCTTAGCGATAGGGTGTCAATTTTGAAGGGTGTACAAAAACATACCGGTGGCTAAAGGAAACAAACACTGCCCTATAAAGACCATTTGACTTGACAATGTTGCTGTTTTCTTCTATGTTTTTGTATATATAATTTTTGTAATTATATAACAAAAACAAAGTTTGTACTATGCGAGAGTCACCTTCTTTAAAGGGTTTTTCCCACCCAAAAAATGTTTTGTCTTTCGGGGACCTCCACCTATTGGGAGAAAGGGGATCCTCTGAGATTTGTTCCATCAGGGGAAGCAGCTGTCACATCCGTGGGAAAACTGAATGGAGAGGTGACTGAGCATGTTCACAGCCCACTTCATTCAAGACTATGGGCATTATGGAAACAACCAAATTTTAGTAGATAGAGCCACAAACAAGCCCATCCTCCTCTCTATATAATCTCTAAAAGCGGCAGGTGCCTCATCTGATGGAACAGGGGTCATGGGAACCCCTTGTTATCCCCAGCAATCTTTAGTACTCGCAATGCAAGGCTCCTATCCATGTAGCTGTGTCTGGTATTACTGCTCAGTCACAACTTGACCCTATTCTCTTAAATGGTGTTGAATTGCAGTACCAAATCCATTTGCATGCACGGACCTTTACTCATCACACATTGATTGCCTATCCTAAGAATAAGCTATCAATGTTAAATGTTAAATCCTGGAAAATCCATTTAAGTAACTTACATTATGAGCCTCATGAATATTTTCAGTGATTCGTAACCACAATGATGCATTTTGGAAACTATCTTTCTATTAAGGTTCTACCCCTGCTTAGCTCTTTAGAACATACAGTAGCTCTTCTCTCTAGGAGTGGCTAAACTTCTTCATTATTGTATTATCTTTTTTTTCAGCTTGAGGGAAATGACATACCAGGGGGCCAGGGACAGGCATATGCTTGAGAAGGGCCGTGCTTCAACTGCGTCGTTGCATATTTGGATTAACGCCACTTTTTCATTTGGCCTAGAGAGTGCTGCTCCATTCTTTATTTCTACAAGGCACATGTAGCTGGGCGTACAGATGTGTCCATCCTTATCTTTGCTCGAATTAGGTTAAGGACTTCAATTTATCATGAAACTAATTCAATACAATATTGTGACATGCCAGCAAAAACCTTGCCATGCTGCAACTCACATCAAAACCACTGGGTGGCCACACATAGACACATATAACATAGACATCTCATGACATAGTATCACAAATGTAATGTCCGTGGCTGCGGGCTGTCAGCTCCAACCTCCCCCTGACAGCCACAGCCACGAGTCGGCAAGCGCTGGCCCCAGCCTCCTCCTCAGGATACACCAGCACTCACATCCACTCACCAGAGCCGGATCCCGTAGGGTGCGCGCACGCTCGTGCCCACTCTTAAAGGGGCAGCGCGTGCATCGGACCTCGTGGATGAACTTTGACCCGTGAGTACCCTGGACTATAAGAGGGGTTTCAGCCCCCTAGTCTATGCCTGAGCGTTGTTGTGTTCCCTAGTTTGTCTATGTGATGGCCTCCTAGTGTGTTTCCTGTTCCAGTCCCTGCCCCTGTACCTACACCTGTTTCCAGTTCATGTTCCTAGCAATCCATACATTCCTGGTCTAGCACTCAGCTGTGCCAAAGTCGTGCTGTGCTGCATCCACGTTTGACCTGCTTCATCTCGTCTGACGTCCGCCTGCTACCTAGTCCCAGCCGAGCCTGCCCTACTGCTGTCTGCGCTGCCACCGTACCTATAGAACTATACACATTCACCTGCTCCCTGTTGGACAGCTGTCTTACTGCCAAGGCCGTACGGCCCAGTGGGTCCACAGACCCTTCGTGACAACTAAATCCTGTTTGTTTGTTTTCAATACTGATCATCTTGTGCCATACATCTCAAGATGAGATAAGAGGAAAAGTAAGGAAGTACACATCTGTATGTGAAACCCACACCAGCTAATACTGTTCAAATCTCATAAGTCCCTATATAATGCACCTGTGAGTAGTTCACTAGAAAAGGCTTGTGACAGGCACACTGAAACTGGAACCTATAAGAAGTCTGTTTTCCAAATTGTTCTGTGGCCTAACTGGTCCCTACTATAAAGTCTATAGCTATTGTGATCTATTGCTTGGCCACCAATGCCTTACTCTTTTTCTTTTTTTTTTCTTGCATCTAATTAAAATTTCCTGAAAGTACTGCAAAAAAGTAAGATATCATTTAAAAGAATACTCTCAAGAGCATATATTATAAAGGTCAGATTGATTGTAAATTATCAACCAGTGTCATTGTCCTGCAAAACATTTTCCATACTGTAGACCTTCAATTGCCTTGGAAAAATAGACTTCAGACTAGACCTTTGTTAGTCCATTGGTATATCTGTAAAATGTTTGTTACCAAGGAAAAATATACGGATCAAGATAACAGCGCACTACGTTCTCCTCCTCATATAAATCAAGCATGTGTCTCAAATGCTGGAGTGTAAAGGAAGCCTCGCTGACTTGCGAGGTAAATCCTCATAGAGAAGGAGCACAACTCCCAGCACTTCATTGCAACAAAAGCCTTCTTTATGTTTCTTCCATTAAATGACATCACAGCATGGGAGCATGTTTCGAACATTAGTCATAGCATTATTATTTGCAATGTGCCATGGCCAGTCTGTCTAAGGCCCTGTTCACACCTGCGTCTGTTAGGGGCTTAAGTCAGAGATGCCGTTGTTTTTGCCGGACAAAGTAGCGAAGCATGCGGCCCTTTTTAGCCATCTTTATCCTCACTCTGATAACTTGCTGCAGCGTGATATCACACAACAAAAGCCATCGAAACGTCATTGAAAAAGTCAAGATAAAGGATCTTTCCACTATGTATTTAATGTGTTAAAAGTCAAGATAAAGACGGCTACATCTGTATGTCTGGCAGAATGCCGTAAACCATGTCGAAGACCTGACAGAACCCATTAATGTCAATGGGTTCCGTTGGGCGCCATTAGTTTTCTTCATTCAATGGATCCCGAGTTTACAGTACTCTTGTTGTTCTGCTCCTATGACAGAGTAGAACAACTAAATCAGGAATGCAGATGTGAACAGAGCCTTAGTAGAAGTTTTAAAAATTTGAATACCGAAGTAAGAAGTGTGTCAGGCCTGGCTAAAAAATACTAAAAAAAGATACTTGTGTGATGAAATATATCTGACACAAAGCAGATATCTCAAGTCATATGGTAATTCATATGTCCCTCTTTGTGATACTTGAAAGTTGTGAGGTTGGGAGTGCTTTATTTTAATGGAAGCCACTCTGTCTCTGGCCACTGCTGGGTCACGTGATCTCCATTCTGACCACCCAAATCCTGCAGCGTCTGCTGTAGGGACTGGAAGTGACTCTCTCAATGCAAGTCTATGAGAGCTTCAATGTGAGTCTTAGAGACTTGCATTGGGAGAGACTAAACACCAGTTCCTACAACAGATGCTGTAAAGTTTTGGTGGTCAGAATGGAGATTATGTGACCCAACGGCAGCCCAAAATGGGCTTCCCATAAAATAAAGCATCAGGTAAGTGAACGCATCTAATTACATTTGGCTATGTCACATTTTAAAACAAGGTAAGGTGTGAAAATAAAATTGCCAGAGTGCTCTATCAACTGGTTGACGACCGCCTGCCATATTTATACAGGTCCTTAAAGCCCAACCTTAAAGCTCGAAAGATCAGGTTGCTGAATGTCGGATACCCCGCAGTCATAGATTGCCGGGGACCCTGGACAGAAGACAGAAGAGCTTTTTACCACTTTGTCTTCTCTGTACTCACGCAAACAGGCGCTCAATGAACGCTGTGTAAAAAATAGAAAAAGTGCCACTGCCTCTATTGGTCCCGGCGGTCACGTGACTGGTCACCTTGTCGCTGGTTTGTGGTAGTAGGAGGTTGCTGATAAGTCTAACTAGACCCAGCACATCCCTATTAGTGACAATAGTCACTACAACAGGGATGATTTCTCCTATAACTGGGGCTGCTGTGCAGAAAGTGTAAAAGTATAGTGTAAAAAAAATAAATTACATAATAAAGTACCCTAAAGGTCTATACTGACATTTCAGGGACAGACCATAATAATAATAATAATAATAATAATAATAATAATAATAATAATAAAGCAAAAATAAATGACACACAAAAATACATATAAATCCCACAAATAAAAGGTCTATTTTAGGGTTACATTATATTACTACCAGAAAAACTTAGAATGTATAAAATAATATTTTTTTTACTATTTTCTTCAAACTATAAGCCTAAAAATTCCAAAACACAAATGATAGAAAAAAACCTGCAATGTTCACAAAAAGAATGTCTCAATAATCACATCGCTAGTCCAACAAATAAAAAAGTTACATATCTGTCTAACTAACACGTTCTAAAAATGGCTAAATGGTGTCTGGCCCTGACGGCTCAAAATAGCCCGGACCTGAACCATAGTTGTTCCCGAGAGATCTGACAGCATTATAACCCAATTAGATGTCACCTATCTGTCTGTTTATCTATGTAACAATTGCTTGTTGTATGCCAATAAGAGAACATTCTCTACAGAACTCATCTCTGCAGTATAGACAAAATCGACTTTGCTACATCGTCTCTGCTACATGTGTATCAGTTCTTCTTTGCCTAATTAAGAAATAATCTTCAATAGTCTGTATAGGTGTTAAGATTCCTCAGTCGCTCTCCGAGAAGCTTGTTTGTGCTCCAATAATGCTGTTTTCCGTTAGACAGCTACTCTGTCACAAAAACACTCTGCCAAAAATGTCCAAAAACTGTCATTTATTAAAATTAAGCATGCCGATTGGAACGGCATCAGAGGTTTTTTCAGACCATTTATTTTAAACTGCATTTCTCTATACCTGGTCTAGTAAAATAAGGTATCGGGGCTTTGTCTAGCAAGTCAAATCAATACTAGATATCTGACAATCTACAATACATCAAATGTCATGTTGGCCTCGTTCACATCTGCGTTCGTTTTTTCCGTTGTTCTGTTCTGTCAAATGAGCAAAAAAATGGAAATACCGGAAGTGCCGACTCCCTTGCACACCACCGGCGGCCGACGGAACTAATTGAATTTAATGGGAACAGTCGGGTTTCCGTTAGGACGACAGTAATTTTACTCGAAAAAGTATTGTTTCTGGTATTCTAAGACAAATCTGTGACGAAGGCCCCTAGCCGAGCCTCCCATGCAGATGTGAATGATGCCTAACTTGTTATTCAAATGTTTACTATCACAACATGTAGCATATATGGAATAGTTGCTGCACGACTGGACTTAGACAGCAGAGGACTCCTATGAAGAAAAAGTATGAGGAGCCATCGTGTGGAACAGCTGATGTATGAAGAACTGGTACCAGTGGTCAGACCGCTACTGATCAGTCAGTGATGGTATATGGAAAAACCACCCCGGCGATCAGCCGATCACCACAGGTCTGGCTCCTGGATCCCCTAGTGATTAGTTGTTAGTAGAAGCTCCTGAACATTTCCTCTACATGTATTACATCGATGGTCTGGTTCCGCCATAGTGGGAACCTCTATCTTAGCAGCTCCCCACTCTAGCTCATAGAGGGGGATCATGAGCGGTGCCTAATAGGGCATATGGGAAAGGGTCTTCCTGATAGGACAACCCCTTTAATATCATCCCCTCAAATTGCAATTTAAACAGAGAAATATTTAAGAATTCTTCTATATGTGTTTCAGGAGCTCAAAGAAGTTTTTAATTCTTATCAAAATTTCAATGTCAGATTTGTTTTTGTTTATAAGGCAACCACATGTGAGCCACTTATATAGCGAGGGAGAATGTCTCGGGCTACCAAAGCACAGTGTGCATCAGATAGTCTGAGAACCGCTGAGATCACCTTAGATGAAATAAAATTGAACCTGGGAATCATCGGATCGGCAGCACGACAAGCAAAAAGGAGAGAACCTGGTAAATTAACTAAGCATTCCGCAGCAAAGGTTACATTTTTAGGTAAAACTGGAGGGTCGCTTTAAATATAAGGGTACTGCTGAAGGCCCTATGACCATAAGCGGCCTAGGTCCCTGTGTCAAATATAACACTTCCTAAAATTTCAGGGCAGGGCATGCAAAAAATAAAAAAATACTAAGGATAAAAGCTCCTCAAAACCAATTTCCACCCACACCAAGCATATCATACCTCTACGACCGTGTGTGGACATGTTCTATCTTTCCTCGGATCGGAGACTCGGACCATTTTTCCAGGACCCGATTCACCCGCTAAAGTGAATGGGTCCGTAAAGACTATCGGGTGTTACGTCCATGGCCGGGGGTCGCCGTTCTAACTCACCCCCTGACGAACCCGGCCATGGACATCTCTCTGCACGGCGTCCTCCTCCTCCTGGCAGATGCCGGCACTCTCTTCCGGGTCCTCGTGCTGTTTCCCGCAGGGCGCGCGCGCACGCGCGTGCACGGCCTTAAAGGGCCAGTACGCATCCAGCTGTCAAAAATCAATTATCAGCCCAAATGGCTGCTGGACTATAAAAAGGGGCTCTGCCCACTGGTTCCTTGCCTGAGCGTTATTGTATACCCTAGTCTGTCTTGCTAAAGGTCTCCCAGTGTTTTCCAGTTCCCAGTGTTACCCGTTCCTGCTGCCTGTACCCTGCATCCCGTACTATCGTCACCTGCTGTAAAAGTCAAGTTGTGTCTTCCGCTGCATCCACGGCGTCACCTGCTGTGAAAGCCAAGTCATGTTGCTGCCACTGTCTACATTGCCTCAGGTACCCGTTCAGAACTATAGACATTGTTTTGTACCTTGTTGGCCAGCTGCTACCCTGCTATGCGGTACGGCCTAGTGGGTCCACACCCCGCGCCGTGACATCGGGTGCCACTCGGATGCCATCATAAAAAGGCCAGAGAGGCACAACGGTCGTGTGCAAGAGACATAACTGTTGGTATGGGTCCATAACCCCATGGGCCCAAAGAGCCAAATCCCTCTTAGTCTGCCCCTAGTACTATAGACCAAAAAGAGACCTCAGGGACCATGAAAAAAGACACATATAGTAGGATTTAAGAAAATCCTGGCCTTGGCATCTACTGTTACTATTTCATTATAATGACAAGATCTTCCCCTCTACAATATATTTAATGAATTCTTTGTATTTGACTAGAAACTGCAAATAGTTTTCATTTCTGTGATTATTAAACATATTTTGTGGCTCTCAATAACACTTCTGTGCTTCAAAGATGACACGTCCCGTGTATTTATAGTGAGGAGCATGATGCTATGTTAGATATCAAACCTTAATCAAAGGGAGCTTGACAACCCATAATAAGAAATTCAATAGATGCAGAAGACATAAGAAACTCCTTAGAACATGCAAGATGAGTTGGAGACCAAGACAAGATGCAGAACAGGTAAAGTATGTGAGTGGAATAGAAAAGTACTCAATGATCTGCCTGTTTACCAATAAATTACTTATTATGTTAACAAAAAGAGGGGTAAATGAATGCGTTTTATGCAAAAATAAAAAAAAAAGAGGAGGTAGCGCTAACATGATTATAGTAATTATCGTATTTACATTTCTACTCTATGTTATAAATGGCAGATATGGCAGAGCTGTACTGATAATATAATGAGACGCCAACCACTGCACCTACCTGTGTGGCTAATATTCCTCTCCTTGTCTCACTGGCGCCACCACCAGGCTCCCCATAATAGCACGTGAGTGCCATGCGACATCTTAAACCAGAGGCGAAGCTAGATTCACCTCGGGGAAAGATTCAGTTTGGCGCCCCCCCTCCTCCAACTTCTTTGCCGACATTCCTTTTTTTTTTTCACCTTTTTTCTGGTGTGATTTTCGGGTCGTCCGGCCGCGGAGTGTCACCCGCGAGCCTCCCGCAAATCGCGGGCCGTGCACATTGCCACGATCCAATATTTTTTATGAGCCTGGACTGCAGAATGCGGCCGTAATAAGACCTGTCCGTTCTTTCTGTGGTCCAGGCTCCTGGGCCATGCATGGTCGTGTGCATGGGTCCATAGAAATGAATGGGGCCACAATTTTCGTGCGAATTGTGGCTGCAAAAGCACGTTCGTGTGCATGGGGCCTTAATATAACCATTTGTACATTTTACAAGCAATATAGTTCTATAAGATATTTAACATAACAATAAATTAAAAGAAAATAAATTAAAAAGGTCAGTGCCGGACTAAAACAGATTGTATAACTGAGGCTAATGAGACCATATGGTGACATAATGAACAGCCTCCTCTTGAATATACTGTCATACAATATATCTTGTACCATACAATTCTTGTACATAGGGGGCTGTACTTTTTAGTAGATATATTCCTATACATAGGAGCAGTATTATAGTAGTTATATTCTTGTATATAGGAGCAGTATTATAGTAGTTATATTCTTGTATATAGGAGGCAGTATTATAGTAGTTATATTCTTGTATATAGGGGCAGTATTATAGTAGTTATATTCTTGTATATAGGAGCAGTATTATAGTAGTTATATTCTTGTACATAGGGGCAGTATTATAGTAGTTATATTCTTGTATATAGGGGCAGTATTATAGTAGTTATATTCTTGTACATAGGGGCAGTATTATAGTAGTTATATTCTTGTGTATAGGGGGCAGTATTATAGTAGTTATATTCTTGTATATAGGGGCAGTATTATAGTAGTTATGTTCTTGTATATAGGCATAGTATTAAAGTAGTTATATTCTTGTATGTAGGGGGCAGTATTATAGTAGTTATATTCTTGTATATAGGGGCAGTATTATAGTAGTTATATTCTTGTGTATAGGGGGCAGTATTATAGTAGTTATATTCTTGTATATAGGGGCAGTATTATAGTAGTTATGTTCTTGTATACAGGGGGGCAGTATTATAGTAGTTATATTCTTGTATATAGGGCCAGC
This sequence comes from Rhinoderma darwinii, assembly GCF_050947455.1. Lineage (NCBI taxonomy): Eukaryota > Metazoa > Chordata > Amphibia > Anura > Rhinodermatidae > Rhinoderma > Rhinoderma darwinii. The sequence continues at coordinate 21,984,925 of NC_134688.1, read as the reverse complement.
ATTATAGTAGTTATATTCTTGTACATATGAGCAGTATTATAGTAGTTATATTCTTGTACATAGGGGGCAGTATTATAGTAGTTATATTCTTGTACATAGGGGGCAGTATTATAGTAGTTATATTCTTGTATATAGGGGGCAGTATTATAGTAGTTATATTCTTGTATATAGGGGCAGTATTATAGTAGTTATATTCTTGTATATAGGGGCAGTATTATAGTAGTTATATTCTTGTATACAGGGGGGCAGTATTATAGTAGTTATATTCTTGTATATAGGGCCAGCATTATAGTAGTTATATTCTTGTACATAGGGGGCAGTATTATAGTAGTTATATTCTTGTATATAGGGGGCAGTATTATAGTAGTTATATTCTTGTACATAGGAGGCAGTATTATAATAGTTATATTCTTGATCATAGGGGGCAGTATTATAGTAGTTATATTCTTGTATATAGGAGGCAGTATTACAGTAGTTATATTCTTGTATAAAGAAGACAGTATTATAGTAGTTATATTCTTGTATATAGGGAGCAGCTTTAAATAAATTATATTTTTGTACATAGGGGGCAGTATTATAGTAGTTATATTCTTGTACAGTTTTGTTTAACACTTTAATGACTGAGATAATGTAATTAACCCTTTAAAGCGTACCTATCTTTCAGGTGACTTTTTAGAATTAGCTGTCATATGTGTGTGTATACATGGCATTTTTTTTAGCAGTTTTTCCTTCTGCAGGCTCTATCTCTAATTGTCCGTTATCTCTGAGCTAATGGGAGGAGCATAATCTATGTCTTATATATACTGCACACAAAGGGAAGAGAAGAATTTGGCTTTTCTATCGTTATAACACACACACACATATATATATATATATATATATATATATATATATATATATATATATATATATATATATATATAAATTGCAATTTGAGCGATTCTCCAAAGGCTGCTGGCAAGTGCCGGGAGAGACCGTGCACATAAAATCGCAACCTGTAATCTGCGTAGGTTAAATAATTGAATTGTTTGATAGTTGGGGTCGTTACGGACACGGCAAAACAAAATATGTGAAACTTTTTTTTTTCCATAGTAAAGCATTTTGTAAGGGGAAAAAGTGGGTTTTTAATATTTTTTCTTGGGATTTTTATTTATTTATTACAAACTTTATTAAACTTTTTTTAAAGAAAAATTGTTTAGTCCCACTAGGGGACTTCACTATGCGATCATTTGATCGCTTTTATAATACACTGCAATACTTGTGTTAAACTGACAGACATCTGCTAGGACAGGGATGGGATCCAGCCTGTTCACCCGGTTCTCCCGAACCGGTTGTTAAAATGACAGCTTGTTCGCAGAACCGGGTGAAGCGGGAAGCCAGAACCGGTCCGCTCCCCTGCTCTCAATTGTATCCACGTCCTTGGGATGCAGATACAATTGAGTTGACTAGTGCTGCCCCAGCGATGCACATGATGCCTCGCCATCCGGCGCTTTAGTGATGATGCAGTCGGTGCGACGACGATGACGTCATCGCGCTGCTGTATCGTTCCGATGGTGGAGGATTGACGTCGCTGGAGGATGGCGCGGCAGCGGGACAGGTAAGAAAATGTGTTTTTTTTCCTTCTACTGTGGGCACTATAGGGCACTACATAGGGGACAATACAGGGAACGAGAACTACAGAAGACTATATAAGGAACTAACTGCAGGGGACTATATAGGGGCACTTATCTACAGGGAACGCCTCAGGGGGCCCTTATCTACAGGGAACGCCACAGGAGGCCCTATCTACAGGGTAACGCCACATAGGGCCCCATGTGGCATTCCCTGTAGCTAGGGTCCCCTGTGGCGTTTCCTGTAGCTAGAGCCCCTTGTGGTGTTCCCTGTAGATAGAGACCCCTATGGTGTTCCCTGTAGATAGAGCCCCCTGTGATAGGGTCCCCATGTGGCGTTCCCTATAGATAGGGCCCCATGTGGGGTTCCCTGTAGATAGGGGCCCATCTACAGGAAAGGCCACAAGGGGCTCTATCTACAGAGAACGTCACAACGGGCTCTATCTACAGGGAATGCCACAAGGGGCTCTATCTACAGGGAATGCCACAAGCGGCCCTATCTACAGGAAACGACACAGGGGGTCCTTTCTACAGGGACTGCCACAGGGGAACAGCGGGCTCTATCTACAGGGAACGCCACAGGGGGCCCTATCTACAGGGAACGCCACAGGGGGTTCTATCTACAGGGAATGCCACAGGGGGCCCTATCTACAGGGACCGCCACAGGGGCACAGGGGGCTCTATCTACAGGGAATGCCACAAGGGTCTCTATCTACAGGGAACAACACAGGGGGCTCTATCTACAGGGAACGACACAGTGGGCTCTATTTACAGGGAACGTTGCAGGGGGCTCTATCCACAGGGAACGCCACAAGGGGGCCTATCTACAGGGGGCACTATACAGGGAATGCTATAGGGGGCACTTTACAGGGAATGCTACAGGGGGCACTATACAGGGAATGCTACAGGGGGCACTATACAGGGAATGCTACAGTGAATGCCACAGGGGGTACTATCTACAGGGAACGCTACAGGGGGTCCTGTCTGCAGGGAACGCTACAGGGGGCACTATCTACAGGGAACGCTACTACCTACAGAGGGCTCTATGGGGAGAATTATCTATAAAGGGCTCTACTGGGAGCACTATCTACAGAGGGCTCTATGAGGAGCACTGTCTACATCGGGCACTGTGTGTGGTGCATTACTTTACAGTGTTTGACACAATTTTTTTCAGGGACACGGTATATGTTACTATTATATTCAGGGGCACAGTGTGTAGTGCTATTATATTCGGGGACACAGTTTATGATACTATTATATTTGGGGGCATAGAGTGTGGTACCATAAGAATTTTCTCTTCGTTTATAGGTGCAGAAATGTTAAAAAGTGAGCTTCCGAAGATATCTGAGCAGCAAATTTACCCATTTCCGCAGAAATGGGTCATGGCCAAGAGGAATCATAGAGTTCTGGACCAGATGGAATAGTAAAGAGAACGACTACAATCTGAGAAATCGTCACCGGTGAGTCACTAAATGTAATGGTTTATTCTCCCTGTGACTGCTCAGTACTGTAGTCACTGTAGGATCTGCAGCGAGATGATGTTTGTATCGTTCTTTTTTTGTGAAACAGCAACTCCCAGCATATCCTTACCATCATTCTGGCTATACTGGGAGCTGTAGTTTTATGCCGTACAAACTTATATGGCAGGGGTTAAACTAAATTTGCAAATTATCTCTGTACTGAGCTGTATTTGTACTGGTGCTGTATATATGTACTGAGCTTGATTCTGGTGCTGTATATATACACTACCGTTCAAAAGTTTAGCATCACTTAGAAATTTCCTTATTTTTTAAAGAAAAGCACAGTTTTTTTCAATGAAGATAACATTAAATGAATCAGAAATACACTCTAAACATTGTTAATGTGCTAAATGACTATTCTAGCTGCAAACGTCTGTTTTTTAATGCAATATCTACGTAGGTGTATAGAGGCCCATTTCCAGCAAACATCACTCCAGTGTTCTAATGGTACATTGTGTTTGCTAACTGTGTTAGAAGGCTAATGGATGATTAGAAAACACTTGAAAACCCTTGTGCAATTATGTTAGCACCGCTGTAAACAGTTTTGCTGTTTAGAGGAGCTATAAAACTGGCCTTCCTTTGAGCTAGTTGAGAATCTGGAGCATTACATTTGTGGGTTCGATTAAACTCTCAAAATGGCTAGAAAAAGAGAGCTTTCATGTGAAACTCGACAGTCTATTCTTGTTCTTAGAAATTAAGGCTATTCCATGCGAGAATTTGCCAAGAAACTGAAGATTTCCTACAACGCTGTTGTAACGATGGGGGTAGGGAAACGAATAAGTGAGCCCTAATCTACCCGCCACTCTGTCCCTGCCTACTTGCAACGACCCGCCCTAGGCGACGGGGTACAACTGGGCGGCGGTCCCTACGCTCAGTAAGTGCACGAGACAAACATACAAGGGAATAAAAAGCAAAGGGAAAGGGACAGTTGCCCACGGCAACACCGTGAGCAACCAGAGTGGTGAACGAGCCAAGTCAAACCAGGAGAGCACGAGGTACCAAACGCAGAGCAGGAGAGTAGTCAGTAAGCCAGGGTCAGTATGGAGCAGGATCAAATAGTTAGGAGCTGTAGCTGGGCCAGGAAACCACACGAAAAGAATCACAAGCAAGGAGGAACAGGAAAGGCAGGTATATATAGACAGAGGGTGGGAGCTAGCTCCGTCTGGCCAGGCTGCGATAGGTTCTTCCACTCCTAAGCCTGCCATCCTGAGTGGTGGAAGATGGAGTCAGTCTCAGAGACGTAGATTCAGGTGCAGACTGATTACCTATGGGAGTTAACCCCGAAGCTGTGCCTGGCAGATCCTTTACAGTACCTCCCCTTTTATGAGGGGCCACCGGACCCTTTCTAAGTGGACCTGGTTTACTGGGGAAACGAAGGTGGAACTTCCTGACCAATACCCCAGCGTGAACATCCCGGGCGGTTACCCAAGTCCTCTCCTCAGGCCCGTATCCTCTCCAATGGACCAGGTACTGGAGGGAGCCTTGGACCATCTTGCTGTCCACAATCTTGGCCACCTCGAATTCCACCCCCTCAGGGGTGAGAACGGGAACAGGAGGTTTCCTCGAGGGAGCCAAGGACGGGGAGCAGCGTTTAAGGAGGGAGGCATGAAACACGTCGTGTATAAGAAAAGATGGGGGTAACTCCAGCCGGAAGGAGACAGGATTGAGGACTTCAATGACCTTATACGGCCCAATAAACCGGGGAGCAAACTTCTTGGACGGAACCTTGAGACGCAAGTTCCTAGACGACAACCACACCAGATCCCCGACCATAAACAGGGGGTTTGCAGAACGTTTTCTATCAGCCTGAGTTTTTTGTTTGCTCTGGGACGCCTCTAGGTTCTTTTGAACCTGGGCCCAGACTGTGCACAGTTCCCGATGAATGACCTCTACCTCGGGATTGTTGGAACTACCAGGTGAAACGGAGGAGAACCGTGGATTAAACCCAAAATTACAGAAAAAGGGGGAGACCCCTGACGAGTTACTGACCCGGTTATTAAGGGAAAATTCGGCAAGGCGAATGAATGAGACCCAATCATATTGACAGTCGGAGATAAAACACCTTAAATATTGTTCTAGAGATTGATTAGTCCTCTCAGTTTGGCCATTGTTTTCAGGATGGAAGGCAGAGGAGAAGGACAGATCAATCTCCAACTTTTTACAGAAGGCTCTCCAAAACAAAGAAACAAATTGTACCCCTCAGTCCGAAACAATATTGACAAGACCCCATGGAGACGCAGGTTGTGTTTGACAAACAAGGTAGCTAACGTCTTGGCGTTGGGTAGTTTCTTGAGGGGCACAAAGTGGCACATCTTACTGAAGCGGTCTACTACCACCCACACCACCGACTTGCCTTGGGATGGAGGCAAATCGGTGATAAAATCCATGGAGATATGTGTCCAAGGTCTCTGGGGAATGGGCAACGAACTTAGTAAGCCCGCTGGTCGGGACCTGGGAGTCTTGGACCTAGCACAAACTTCACAAGCGGTGACGTAGGCTTTAACGTCTTTGGGCAACCCAGGCCACCAATAGTTTCTGGCAATGAGGTACTTGGTACCCAGGATGCCTGGATGGCCAGATAGTGCACAGTCATGATTTTCCCTAAGTACCCTTAGCCGGTATTGCAGAGGAACAAACAGCTTGTCCTCAGGAAGGTTCCCGGGAGCTGAACCTTGATCAGCCGCAATTTCAGAGACTAAATCAGAATCAATAGAAGAAATGATTATACCGGGAGGCAAAATACAAGCAGGATCTTCCTCCGAAGGAGGGCTGGCCATGAAGCTACGCGACAGTGCATCGGCCTTAATATTTTTAGACCCAGCCCTATAGGTAACCAAATAGTTGAATCTGGTAAAAAATAGCGCCCATCGAGCTTGTCTCGGGTTTAGCCTCCGGGCAGATTCTAGGAAAACCAGATTCTTGTGGTCGGTAAGGACCGTTACCTGGTGCCTAGCCCCCTGCAGGAAGTGGCGCCACTCTTCAAATGCCCATTTAATGGCTAAGAGTTCATGGTTGCCAATATCATAGTTACTCTCAGTGGGCGAAAACTTCCTGGAGAAGTAGGCACAGGGGCGGAGATGGGTGAGGGACCTGGTACCCTGGGACAAGACAGCCCCCACTCCCACCTCGGATGCGTCAACTTCCAAGATAAATGGCTCCATTTGGTTGGGCTGAACCAGCACCGGGGCCGAGATAAAGCACTTCTTAAGGACCTCAAAAGCCTGGACAGCCTCAGGAGGCCAGTGGAGAAGATCAGCACCTTTGCGAGTGAGGTCCGTAAGAGGCTTAGCGATGACCGAGAAGTTAGCAATAAATCTCCTGTAATAATTAGCGAACCCCAAAAAACACTGTAACGCCTTCAGGGAGGCAGGTTGGACCCATTCCGCCACAGCCTGAACCTTGGCGGGGTCCATGTGGAATTCATGAGGAGTGAGGATTTGACCCAAAAATGGTATCTCCTGTACCCCAAACACACATTTTTCGGTTTTTGCAAACAGTTTGTTTTCCCGAAGGACCTGGAGCACCTTCCTGACATGCTCAATGTGGGAGGACCAGTCCTTGGAAAACACCAGTATATCATCAAGGTACACTACAAGAAATATCCCTAGGTAATCTCTCAAAATCTGATTTATGAAATTCTGGAAGACCGCCGGAGCATTACACAATCCAAAGGACATGACGAGGTATTCGAAATGACCTTCGGGCGTGTTAAACGCAGTCTTTCACTCATCCCCCTTTTTGATGCGGATAAGGTTATACGCCCCCCGTAGATCAAACTTAGAGAACCATTGGGAGATTAAAGAGATCAGGAATCAAAGGAAGGGGATACTGATTCCTTACAGTGACCTTATTCAGGTTACGGTAGTCAATGCATGGCCTAAGACCACCATCCTTCTTCCCTACGAAGAAGAAGCCAGCACCTACCGGAGAAGTAGAGGGGCGAATGTAACCCTTTGCCAGGCATTCCTGGATATACTCTCTCATGGCTTCACGTTCGGGACAAGAAAGATTAAATATCCTACCCTTAGGAAGCTTAGCTTCTGGTACCAATTCGATAGCGCAATCGTATTCTCTATGAGGAGGTAACACTTCGGAGGCCTCCTTAGAGAAAACATCAGCGAAGTCCTGAACAAACTCAGGTAGCGTGTTCACCTCCTCAGGGGGAGAAATAGAATTAACAGAAAAACATGACGTCAAACATTCATTACCCCATTTGGTAAGCTCCCCAGTATTCCAGTCAAACGTGGGATTATGCAACTGCAACCAGGGAAGGCCTAAAACCAAATCGGACGATAATCCCTGCATCAACAGTACAGAGCACTGCTCCAAATGCATGGAGCCAACAAGGAGTTCAAAAACAGGGGTATGCTGTGTAAAATAACCATTAGCAAGAGGAGTGGAGTCGATACACACTACCGGGACAGGTTTAGGCAAATCAATCAAAGGCATAGCAAGAGACATAGCAAATTCCACAGACATGATATTAGCAGAGGACCCTGAATCCACGAAGGCACTGCCGGTAGCAGACCTACCACCAAAAGAGACCTGAAAGGGAAGCAAGATCTTATTACAATTCATATTTACGGGAAATACCTGTGCGCCCAAGTGACCTCCCCGATGATCACTTAGGCGCGGAAGTTCTCCGGCTGCATTCTTACGCTTAGGACAGTTGTTCACTTGATGCTTGTCATCCCCACAGTAGAAGCAGAGACCATTCTTCCTGCGGAAATCTCTACGTTGTTGGGGGGACACGGAGACCCCGAGTTGCATAGGTACCTCTGAGTCTTCCGGGAGGAACGAAGCAACGGAACATCGGGAGGCATCATGGGGGAGTCGGAGGAGAAAACACATAAACGTTCACGTTGCCGTTCCCTGAGACGTCGGTCAAGTCGTACCGCTAAAGCCATAACCTGGTCTAGGGAGTCAGAAGAGGAATAGCTAACTAGCAGGTCTTTCAGGGCATTCGAACAGACCCAACCTAAACTGGCACCTTAAGGCAGGGTCATTCCACCGAGAAGCTACGCACCACTTCCTAAAGTCAGAACAATACTCCTCAACAGGTCTCTTACCCTGACATAAGGTCACCAGCTGACTCTCGGCAAAGGCAGTCCTGTCAGTCTCGTCATAAATGAGTCCGAGAGCATAAAAGAAACGATCAACGGAGGAAAGTTCAGGGGCGTCAGGAGCCAAGGAGAAGGCCCACTCTTGGGGCCCTTCCTGGAGCCGGGACATAATTATACCCACCCGCTGGTTCTCAGAACCTGAGGAATGAGGCTTTAAGCTAAAGTAAAGCCTACAACTCTCCCGAAAGGAGAGAAAAGCCCTCCGGTCCCCTGAGAACCGGTCGGGCAACTTGAGGTGGGGTTCAGGAGGTGAGGTGAGGGGAACTACCAAGGTAGCATCAGGCTGGTTGACCCTCTGAGCCAGGGCCTGGACCTGTAGGGAGAGACCCTGCATTTGCTGAGCCAGGGTCTCAAGGGGGTCCATGGTGGTGTCAGGGACCAGGGTAGACTAGGTATGGGCTTGTGATTATGTAACGACGGGGGTAGGGAAACGAACAAGTGAGCCCTAATCTACCCGCCACTCTGTCCCTGCCTACTTGCAATGACCCGCCCTAGGCGACGGGGTACAACTGGGCGGCGGTCCCTACGCTCAGTAAGTGCACGAGACAAACATACAAGGGAATAAAAAGCAAAGGGAAATGGACAGTTGCCCACGGCAACACTGTGAGCAACCAGAGTGGTGAAGGAGCCAAGTCAAAACAGGAGAGCACGAGGTACCAAACGCAGAGCAGGAGAGTAGTCAGTAAGCCAGGGTCAGTATGGAGCAGGATCAAATAGTTAGGAGCTGTAGCTGGGCCAGGAAACCACACGAAAAGAATCACAAGCAAGGAGGAACAGGAAAGGCAGGTATAAATAGACAGAGGGCGGGAGCTAGCTCCGTCTGGCCAGGCTGCGATAGGTTCTCCCACTCCTAAGCCTGCCATCCTGAGTGGTGGAAGATGGAGTCAGTCTCAGAGACGTAGATTCAGGTGCAGACTGATTACCTATGGGAGATAACCCCGAAGCTGTGCCTGGCAGATCCTTTACAGGTGTGCACTACTCCCTTCAGAGGACAGCACACACAGGCTCTAACCAGAGTAGAAAGAGAAGTGGGAAGCCCCGCTGCACAACTGAGCAACAAGACAAGTACATTAGAGTCTCTAGTTTGAGAAATAGACGCCTCACAGGTCCTCAACTGGCAGCTTCATTAAATAGTACACGCAAAACGCCAATGTCAACGTCTACAATGAAGAGGCGACTCCGGGATGCTGGCCTTCAGGGCAGAGTGGCAAAGAAAAAGCTATATCTGAGACTGGCTAATAAAAGGAAAAGATTAATATGGGCAAAAGCACACAGACATTGGACAGAGGAAGATTGGAAAAAGTGTTATGGACAGTCAAATCGAAGTTTGAGGTGTTTGGATCACACAGAAGAACATTTGTGAGACGCAGAACAACTGAAAAGATGCTGGAAGAGTGCCTGACACCATCTGTCAAGCATGGTGGAGGTAATGTGATGGTCTGGGGTTGCTTTGGTGCTGGTAAAGTGGGAGATTTGTACAAGGTAAAAGGGATTTTGAATAAGGAAGGCTATCACTCCATTTTGCAACGCCATGCCATACCCTGTGGACAGAGCTTGATTGGAGCCAATTTCATCCTACAACAGGACAATGACCCAAAGCACACCTCCAAATTATGCAAGAACTATTTAGGGAAGAAGCAGGCAGCTGGTATTCTATCTGTAATGGAGTGGCCAGCGCAGTCACCAGATTTCAACCCCATAGAGCTGTAGTGGGAGCAGCTTGACCGTATGGTACGCAAGAAGTGCCCATCAAGCCAATCCAACTTGTGGGAGGGCCTTCTGGAAGCATGGGGTGAAATTTCTCCCGATTACCTCAGCAAATTAAGAGCTAGAATGCCAAAGGTCTGCAATGCTGTAATTGCTGCAAATGGAGCATTCTTTGACAAAAGCAAGGTTTGAAGGAGAAAATTATTATTTCAAATAAAAATTATTATTTCTAACCTTGTCAATGTCTTGACTATATTTTCTAGTCATTTTGCAACTCATTTGATAAATATAAGTATGAGTTTTCATGGAAAACACAAAATTGTCTGGGTGACCCCAAACTTTTGAACGGCTGTGAACATACAACTCCAGAACTAAGCTCCACATAAAAATACAGCACCAATACCAAGCTCAGTACGTATAAACAGCACCACAACAAAGCTTAGTACATATTTACAGCACCAGAACAAAGCTCAGTACATATATACCAGAACAACCAAGCTCAAAACATATATATATATATATATATATATATATATATATATATATAGGTATTGAGCTTCGCTCTGGTGCTGTATATATGTACTGAGCTTGTTCTGGTGCTGTATATATGTACTGAGCTTAGTTCTGGTGTTGTATATATGTACTGAGCTTTGTTCTGGTGTTGTATATTTGCACTGAGCTTTGTTCTGGTGCTGTATATATGTACTGAGCTTTGTTCTGGTGCTGTACATATGTACTGAGCTTGCTCCTGGCACCGTATCTGTGCATTAACCGGGAGAGTTGATGCGGCTTACTGCGCACGCCACACTGTCCTCCACCCTTCTTATGTGCACAGCCTAACTTAATAGGCTGAGCATGCTTAGGATATTGAATGTCAGCATATAGGCCTATACGTATTGGTTTAATATAATGTGTGGGTAGGTCTGTATGCTTATGTAATTATATAAATAGTGTGGCATTCCACACTAAAACATTCTGGACAGGGAGTCCACTTTAATGTAGGGGGTATTTGGAATATCCTAATTGTTTTATTTTATTATTAGAATCATTTTCAATGGTGTGATACACCGCAAAGCATGGTGAACACACCCACCCCCCCCCCCCCCCCCATTTGAATCCCACCCCTGTGCTAGAGCATTCACTAAAGGCAGACCTGGGGGCCTTTGTTGGGCTCCGGCTACCATAAAAACCATTGGCACCCTGCGATTGTGGCAGTGGCGGTGGGGTGAGAAAGAGAGCCACCTCCCTCTAAAACCACTTTGATGCGGCGGTTGCTATTTACCGCCGCATCTGAGGGATTGAATAGGCAGGATAGGTGCTTATTTCGATCCCACCCGCTCGAGCAGGTCTGCTCCCAGCCCGCAGCTGCCACCAGTTGCTGAGAGAGCAGACAGCTTTTACTGCTCCCGGTGGCGCTGATTTATAATGATGCAGTACCGTAAAAAAGCTACTGCATCAGATTAAAGCCCGTTAGTGACCGACGTAAAAAAGGCCAATGGGCAGTCACTAACGGGCTTGTGAAGGATTAGAAAACATGACTGTTGTATTCCAAAAACCGTGCCACACCAGTCCACAGGTTGTGCCTGGTATTGAAGCTCTAGAATACCAGAGACAACCCAAGGACAGTTATGGCGCTGTTTTTGGAAGAAAGCAGCCATGGTTTTACAATCCTATGAAACCCTTTTAAGGATATGTTCCCACAGTGCAGATTTGCTTACGATTTTGCGGGTATTTTTTAGGCCAAAACCAGAAGTGATACAGGAGAACAAAAAATATTTTTTTTTATATATTTCTTCTTTCTAGTTTGCGTTCCTGGTTTTGGCTTAAAAGATACATGCAAAATCTGCACTGTGGGAACCCAGCCTATATGTTTTCAAATGACCTTTACTCTCAAGGTTAATAACTCACAAGAAATAATACAAATTGCATTATGGTATCTTTTTGTAACAGATTTAGAGAAGAGCAGCTCTCTGAGTCATTATTTGAAACTAATTCTTCAACAAACCTATATATTTTTGGTTAAGAAAGAAAATTGAATAAGATAATGGACCAAAAATAAAATACTGAGAGGTTTTCACAGGTTAATGCATTTCTGGCATGGGGTACAAGCAATGTATATGATGAGGTGTGAACACAATTTTACATGGCATTCGTACAAGAAAAGATGGGACATCGATGCCTATTTAGTCCCTATGAGAACAATAACCGAAAGTTGTGAGACAGAACAGCAACGCATTAGGGAAGAAAGTGTCCCCGAGGATTACTAAGGCAAATTACATCCGGATACGTCTGCATGGAGCATATGTTTTTTCAAGCATGACTTCCAATTTATTCTCAAGTCCTGATTGGCGGGCTCTATGAGAAGAATAGGTAAGCCGATAGTTGAGCTTTATGGTGTCATAAGAGCTTCAATGAAGGGTTGCAAAGGATTTGACAAATAGTAAAGTAATGAAGAGTCTCGTTAATGCGACCGGAGTAGATAAAGGATTAATCACAGTGTATATGCCGGTCCCATTCATAAAGAATAAACAAGCTGTTCATCATCTATACCTTCCCGGAATTAAGAAGTAAGAGCACTAAAAACTTGTTAGACAGTTTTGTTTAACACTTTAATGACTGAGATAATGTAATTAACCCTTTAAAGCGTACCTATCTTTCAGGTGACTTTTCAGAATAAGCTGTCATATGTGTGTACATGAGGGATAACACTATTTTTGGCCATTATATGACTTGTATATGGCATTTTTTTTTAGCAGTTTTCCCCTCTGCAGGCTCTATCTCTAATTGTCAGTTTTCTCTGAGCTAGTGGGAGAAGCATAATCTATGTCTTATATACACTGCACCCAAAGGGAAGAGAATAATTCTGCTTTTCTATCTTAATAACATATATATATATATATATATATATATATATATATATATATATATATATATATATATATATATATATATATATACATACATATATATATGTTTTTTTTAAATTATTATTATTATTTTTTTATGGAATTGCAATTTGAGCGATTCTCCAAAGGCTGTTGGAGAGTGCCGGAAAAGACCATGCACATAAAACCGCAACCTCTAATCCGTCACAACTCTAATTGACAGTATATAAGGCAACCCTAAGGTGTTCGTCAGAGATGACCGCAAGGTGGGATGGTCTTTGCTGCTTAGGACCCAGGTTGTCTTAGCAGAGTTCAGCGTTGGATAGGAGGTGCAATGCAGACTAACCTGAGCAGGAAACCAGAGAGCCAGAGGTTAACAAATTCCAAATCAGAAGGCAAGTGGATATCAGAAAAAGCAAAAGGCCAAAACCGTCCAGGAACGGATAATCCAAATCAGCAAAGCAGGGTTAACGAGAGACAAGCCGAGGTCAGTTTCCAAATAATCCAGAAGTTAGACGTGCAGGGAGAGTCAGAAGCTTGATCAAGATAACAGAAGACAGGAGAATTCACAAGCAAGGACAGGTGGGAAAGACAGGTATAAATACAACCCCACAACTGGGGTCAGACGAAGTGCTACTCTTAGAGCGAAATAGGCTGGAAACTGCAATCTGCTATGTCTTCCCTTGTAGGCTTTTATTTTTGCTTGATGCAACAATAAAAGAAAGAATACGAGCCAAACGGGTGAGTGGCACTATTTCATCCCTCTGACTACATGTTGTGCAACCTCATAACTGATTGGCAGAAGGACAGAGAAGAGAGATAGACTCAGGAAAAAAGAGGAATTGCCCAGAAGCTAGACAAGTTGTCATAGGGACATTAAGAGAACAGGTGTTTTGCTAATATATATATATATATATATATATATATATATATATATATATATATATATATATATATACATATACTACCGTTCAAAAGTTTGGGGTCACCCAGACAATTTTGTGTTTTCCATGAAAACTCACACTTCTATTTATCAAATGAGTTGCAAAATGACTAGAAAATATAGTCAAGACATTGACAAGGTTAGAGATATTGATTTTTATTTGAAATAATAATTTTCTTCTTCAAACTTTGCTTTCGTCAGTCAAAGAATGCTCCATTTGCAGCAATTACAGCATTGCAGACCTTTGGCATTCTAGCTGTTAATTTGCTGAGGTAATCGGGAGAAATTTCACCCCATGCTTCCAGAAGCCCCTCCCACAAGTTGGATTGGCTTGATGGGCACTTCTTGCATACCATACGGTCAAGCTGCTCCCACAACAGCTCTATGGGGTTGAGATCTGGTGACTGCGCTGGCCACTCCATTACAGATAAAATACCAGCTGCCTGCTTCTACCCTAAATAGTTCTTGCATAATTTGGAGGTGTGCTTTGGGTCATTGTCCTGTTGTAGGATGAAATTGGCTCCAATCAAGCGCTGTCCACATGGTATGGCATGGCGTTGCAAAATGGAGTGATAGCCTTCCTTATTCAAAATCCCTTTTACCTTGTACAAATCTCCCACTTTACCAGCACCAAAGCAACCCAGACCATCACATTACCTCCACCATGCTTGACAGATGGCATCAGGCACTCTTCCAGCATCTTTCAATTGTTCTGCGTCTCATAAATGTTCTTCTGTGTGATCCAAACAGCTCAAACTTCGATTCGTCTGTCCATAACACTTTTTTCCAATCTTCCTCTGTCCAATGTCTGTGTGCTTTTGCCCATATTATTATTTTCCTTTTATTAGCCAGTCTCAGATATGGCTATTTCTTTGCCACTCTGCCCTGAAGGCCAGCATCCCGGAGTCACCTCTCCACTGTAGACGTTGCCACTGGCGTTTTGAAGGTACTATTTAATGAAGCTGCCAGTTGAGGACCTGTGAGGTGTCTATTTCTCAAACTAGAGACTCTAATGTACTTGTCTTGTTGTTCAGTTGTGCAGCGGGGCCTCCCACTTCTCTTTCTACTCTGGTTAGAGCCTGTTTGTGCTGTCCTCTGAAGGGAGTAGTACACACCGTTGTAGGAAATCTTCAGTTTCTTGGCAATTTCTCGCATGGAATAGCCTTCATTTCTAAAAACAAGAATAGACTGTCGAGTTTCACATGAAAGCTCTCTTTTTCTAGCCATTTGGAGAGTTTAATCAAACCCACAAATGTAATGCTCCAGATTCTCAACTAGCTCAAAGGAAGGTCAGTTTTATAGCTCCTCTAAACAGCAAAACTGTTTACAGCGGTGCTAACATAATTGCACAAGGGTTTTCAAGTGTTTTCTAATCATCCATTAGCATTCTAACACAGTTAGCAAACACAATGTACCATTAGAACACTGGAGTGATGGTTGCTGGAAATGGGCCTCTATACACCTATGTAGATATTGCATTAAAAACCGGACGTTTGCAGCTAGAATAGTCATTTACCACATTAAAAAAGTATAGAGTGTATTTCTGATTAATTTAATGTTATCTTCATTGAAAAAAACTGTGCTTTTCTTTCAATAATTAGGAAATTTCTATGTGACCCTAAACTTTTGAACGGTAGTGTATATATAAAAGTAGCAGCATGGAGGAGATTACACAGCAGTAATGAGCAGTGCAGCTGAGAATCCAACACTGTAGTGAGATATAAAACTTACCGGAAAGCTGCAACACATCTGTGTCTTTCTCACTCTGCTCCTGTTTCCTCTTCCCCTCTCCATAGACTTGTATGGGCAGCATGTCTGTATCTGACTCAGTCTGCTACTGCTTCCCCCTCCTCTCTCCATAGACTTGGGCCTGTGTCTCTCTCTCTCGCTCGTGCTCCCACCTCCTGGTCTCCCCTCTCCTCTCCATAGACTTGACTGGACATCGTCTGTTGCTCGCTCTCTCTCTCTCTCTCTCTCTCTCTCTGCTCCTGCTGCCCCTCCCCTCTCTATAGACTTCCATGGGCAGCGTGTCTGTGTCTTTCCCTGATTCTTCCTCCTGCTCAGCTCCCCTTTTCATATACTTCTATGGGCAGTGTGTCTGTTTCTCTCTCTGCCTACTCCCTTCTTCTTGTCCTCCCGTTTTCACAGACTTCTATGAGCAGCGTGTCTGTGTTTTTCTCTCTCTATTCCCTTCTCCCCCTCCCCTCTACATAGACTTCTATAGGCACCATCTGTGTCTCCTTCTCTTCTCCTACTCCTTCCCCCTTCTCCCCCTCCCCTCTCATAGACTTCTATTGGCAGGCAGTGAAGAGACACACTCCCACTTCTTGCAGTTTGTCTTCTCTGCCCTATAACTAGGGATGGATTTTGCTTGACAACTGGGGGTGGACATCAGATTACAGGAAGGGAGACACCTAGTGGCAGCAATTTTACACAGAATTTGCATGGATAAAACAACAACATATTAACATTAAGTAAACAATGTTGATCTATATCAAGTTTACTATTAGAATTGCATAAGTTGTTTGAAAGTTAGTGTCAGGTAAACTGACTGGTTAGTCGAGGGTATCCCAGCAAAATTATCCATTTGCTGGGGTGTCATGAGCCTGTCCTGCAGCAGTGGCTTTCATATGAAAGGGCTTGTCTGTGATGAGACCCTTTAAGGAGCTTGGGATTATTTTTTTTTACATTTTTCCTCCTTGCATCCTGTCAGCCATAACTTTTTCATTTGTAAGACTACATTGTTGTTTAAGAGCTTGTTTTTGTGGGACAAGTTGTAGATTTTTTTTATATAAATTTGGGGCACATACATATAATTTAAAATACAGTTTATATAAATTTTTTATTGTGCCAAAAAGCATAAAAAAGCTATTCCATCATTGTTTGCCTTAATAGACATTATAACAGTATTGTACAGGTTGTTATGAGTCAAGCGATCCTAACGTGTATGGTTTTTACAGTTTAGAAACATTTATTTAATAAAAGTGATTTATTAAAACATTTGTGTTTTTATTGTTTTCTTTTTTATTTTATTTTCATTTGTGTCATTATTTATTTTGTAAACTTTATTTAACATTTTTTTGTGTCCCACTAGGGAATTTTTTTTTTCTTAAACTATAATGTACTGTCATATGTCTATCTGACAATACATTATTGCCTGTGCATTTCATATGCACAGTCACCTGTTAGGGTATCCAGTACCAAAAGTATAAAACCGTCACTCCACTTTGATTGCGATGCCAGGGCTGCCGGTAACGTCTCCCTTTGTCAGCACAGCGATCCATAAGCATTTGGGCTAAATGGATAGGATTGGAGTTCTTTCCTATCCGGGCCGTTAGTGCAGAAGGACAGTTGTCAATCACAGGTAACCCCCACTGGCAATTGTGCAGGCACAGCTTTGGGATTTACCTTCCACTTATGACATACATTAACGTTAATTGGCTTGAAGTAGGTTTAAAAATATTTCCCCTAAAATAAGAAAAGAAAATGGCAAAGATTTTTTGTTCCTGTATGCAAAAAGATTTTCTATGGGTAAACTATTGCAGAATAATATCAGGTAATGCTTGTCGTGATTCCTTGATGCCCAGATTTTGTAGTCCTATATCCATTCATCTCAATGTTTTGTTTGATTCAGTGCAGCAAACTTCTTTTAAAATAGCGGCTTAACTATATATTTACAATGGAATCATTCTTAATGCTTTAGGATTTGGATACGGAAATAAACGAAGAGAATGTGCCATCTTATGCCATTTGGCATTTTAAGTTTTTTAAGATGTAAGAGAAAAAAAAACTAGGCACATCTGGAGGAAACAAAATAGTATAAAAGCACTAATGGACTATAAGGCTCAGCTGATGCTGTACAGAGGGAATATTGCTTGCCAAAATCACCTATCTGGAGACAGAGCCTGAACCTGCAAAAAGCAACTTAATGAATCTTTTGAAAAGTTGTAGCCACTTTGACAAACACCAGCTGCCTCGGTAATAAACCGGTTGAGCACTAACCTTGTGAACACCTTCAATTTAGGACTCCAGCGTGCGGCAGAAAATGTGTCATATTCACTACAAGCAACATATAGGGTGTCTTAACCCACTCATGGCCAGTTTGTAAGGGAAACTAAAAAACAAAAATAAATAAAATTTCAAGAAAAAGAAATTCAATAAATTATGATTATTGATAGCGGGTAACTGCGACAGTTGTCAATAGGATTGCATTGCTTTGCAGAACGTGTGTGGTTTACTGTGGCTGGAATGTGCGACCCTAGGAAGATCTATTTACCAAGACATCATATGAGGGATAAACCAAATATAACTAAAATTTGTTTTTTTCCACCACTCCGCAGGATCATTTGCAGCACTATGCCCAGGTCGGCCAGTGTCACCATGGTGGCTCAGTGGTAAGCTCTCTTGCCTTGTAGCAGCGGGTCCTGGGTTTGACCAAGAATAATATCTACATGGAATTTGTATGTTCTCCACAAGTTTGTCTGGATTTCCTCAGGTTTCCTCCCGCACTCCAAAAACATACTGATAGGGTAAATAGCATCCTTTGAAATTGGCCCTAGTGTGCCTAATATAGGGAATTTAGATTGTGAGCATCATTGGGGACAACAACCTATATGAATAAGGACATACAGTAATATCTGTACAGCGTTGCGGA
Organism: Rhinoderma darwinii; assembly: GCF_050947455.1. Lineage (NCBI taxonomy): Eukaryota > Metazoa > Chordata > Amphibia > Anura > Rhinodermatidae > Rhinoderma > Rhinoderma darwinii. The sequence goes on along the minus strand of NC_134688.1, from coordinate 21,966,483 downwards.
ATATGTTGGTGCTATACCAGGGAATAAATAATAATAGATAAATGTAGCACAGGCTTAACCCTTTAACCCCTTAGTGACCAGCCCATTTTAGGCCCTAATGACCAAGCTATTTTATTCATTTTTCTATAGTCGCATTCAAAGAGCTATAACTTTTTTATTTTTTTGTCTACATAGCTGAATGAGGACTTGTTTTTTGCGGGATTAGTTGTACTTTTTAATAACACCATTTTAGGGTACATATAATTTTTTTATTAACTTTTTTGGGGGGGACTATAAAAAAAAACTGAAATTCCACCATTGCTCTATGCGTTTTAAATTGACACCGTTCACTGTGCGGCATTTTATGTTTTACGACTTTTGCACAATAAAAACACTTTTGGATTAAAATTATTTGTTTTTGCATCGTTGCTTTCCAAGAGCCGTAACTTTTTTATTTTTCCATCAATGTAGTGATTTTTTTGGGCTTCTTTTTTGCGGGACGAGACGTAGTTTTGATTGGTACTGGGGTATATGGGACTTATTAATTAATTTTTATTATTACTTTTTTGGGGGGTCAATGGAAAAAAATTGCAATTTTGCCATTGTTTTTTGCGTTTTTTTTTACGGTGTTCACCTTGCGGTTTAAATTACACATTAACTTTATTAATTGAGTCATTACGGTCGCAGCGATACCATATATGTGTACTTTTATTTATTTTTTACACTTTTAGGCCTCATATACACGAGCGTGTGCGTTTTGCGCACGCAAAAAAACGCAGCGTTTTGCGTGCGAAAAGGCACTTGACAGCTCCGTGTGTCATCAGTGTATGATGCGCGGCTGCGTGATTTTCGCGCAGCCGCCATCATAGAGATGAGGCTAGTTGACGTCAGTCACTGTCCAGGGTGCTGAAAGAGTTAACTGATCGGCAGTAACTCTTTCAGCACCCTCGACAGTGAATTCCGATCACCATATCGAGTAACCTGTTAAAAAAAAAGAGGTTCGTACTTACCGAGAACTTCCCGGCCGTTGCCTTGGTGACGCGTCCTTGGTGACGCGTCCTTGGTGACGCGCCTCTCTTGACATCTGGCCCCACCTCCCTGGATGACGCGGAAGTCCATGTGACCGCTGCAGCCTGTGCTTGGCTTGTGATTGGCTGCAGCTGTCACTTGGACTGAATTGTCATCCCTTGAGGTCAGACTGGAGGAAGAAGCTGGGAGTTATCGGTAAGTCAGAACTTTTTTTACACGTTCACGTATATTGGGATCGGAAGTCACTGTCCAGGGTGCTGAACCAGTTTAACTCTTTCAGCACCCTGGACAGTGACTGTCTCCTGACGTCGCGTACCGGAACATTTTTTGCCGGGTTCGGTCAAAACGAGTTCGGCCAAACCCGGTGAAGTTCAGTTCGGACGGTTCGCTCATCTCTAAGAAACTCAGTTTGGATGTTAGTAAACAGAAAAGCACGTGGTGCTTTTCTGTTTACATTCAGAGTTTGACAGCTCTTGCGCGAATCACGCAGTTCCGTGCGACCTGTGTGGTTTTCACGCACCCATTGACTTCAATGGGTGCGTGATGCGCGAAAAACGCAGAATTTTAGAACATGTCGTGAGTTTTTTTCAGCGCACTCACGCTGAGCAAAACTCACGGACTGTCTGCATGCCCCCATAGACTTGTATAGGTCCGTGCGACCCGCGTGAAAAGCACGTGAGTCGCACGGACGTATATCACGTTCGTGTAAATGAGGCCTTACTAAATAAAACCACTTTTTATGGAAAAAAATGTTTTGTTTTGTTTTATTTACTGTAATTTTTATTATTAATCTTTATTTCACATTTATTACTTATTTCACTAGTCCCACTAGGGGACTTTACTGTGCGATCTTCAGATCGCTGCTATAATGCTTTGGTATACAAAGTATACCAGAGCATTATTGCCTGTCAGTGTAAATCTGACAGGCAATCTATTAGGACGTGCCTCCAGCTCGTCCTAATAGGCATATGTCAAAGACCTGGGGGCTTTTATCAAGCCCCCGGCTGCCATGACACCCCATCGGAGACCCGCGATTGCATTTGCGGGCCGCCGATGGGTGACAGGGGGAGCTCACTCCCTCTGTAAACAAGTTAAATGCCGCGGTCGCTATACACGGCGGCATTTAACAGGTTAAACGGCCGCGATCTAAGTAAACTTCGATCACGGGTGTTGGAGCAGGAGCCCAGCTGTCATCAGACACTAGAGCCCCGGCTGCAGCCTGCACGGCCGTGCAGGACTTAGACTAGGCCAATGTGAAAAGGCGACGGCCCCTTAGTCACCAACGTGAAAAGGCGTATTGGTGGTCACTAAGGGGTTAAAGGCTGTGTACACCTTTAAAATGCAAATGTTTATATATATATATATATATATATATGTATATATATATATATATATATATATATATACATATATAAATAAAGGTGTATCAGTGTGTTTTGTGTAACTTTACAAATAACTTTTATTATTTTGTACCCCCATAAATTTAGTGCCCTCTGCAGATAGTGCCACAAAGCCCCCCTCCCAGGTAGTGCCGCACAGCGCCTCCTCCTAGGTAGTGCCACACAGCCCCCTCTTCCCAGGTAGTGCCACACAGCCCCCTCCCTGGTAGTGCCACACAGCCCCCCTCCCAGATAGTGCCACACAGCCCTCTCCTCCCTGGTAGTGCCACACAGCCAACCTCCTCCCAGGTAGTGGCACACAGCCCCCTCCCTGGTATTGTCACACAGCCCACTCCCTGGTAGTGCCACAAAGCCCCCCTCCCTGTAGGTAGCGCCTTTAGGGTTCCCTCTAGGAGTGGAATCCACAGCCAGAGCATTGCCGACCCTCTGGCAGGGGATTCCACTTCAGGAGAAGCCCTTGACGTCACTCTCCATTTATCGACAGTGTTGTCAGGGGAAACCCCAGAACTATAGTCCTGGGCATAGCATTACTAGCGCTCTGCCATATATGGACAGTGATGTCAGGGGCTTCCCCATAAACGGAGTCTCGGAGCAAAGCCACTTCTAGCGCTCTGCCTGGGACTCCTTCTCTCCTCCTGACATCACTGTCTATATATGGACAGCGATGTCAGGGGTTTCCCCAGAGACGGAGTCCCAAAGCAGAGCCGCTAGTACTCTGCCTGGGACTCCTCTCCTCCTGACATCACTGTCCATATATGGACAGTGATGCTGTGATGATGGCAGTGTCAGTACCTGGTGTCCGAGTGGGCCCTCCCCCCATGGGTAGTGGGCCCCGGGACACTTTACCGGGTTTGCCGGGTGCTGATGCTGGCCCTGGCTGTGTGGCACTATATACAAGGGAGAGGGGCTGTGTGGCACTATATACAAGGGAGGGGGCCTGTGTGGCACTATATACAAGGGAGGGGCTGTGTGGCACTATACACAAGGGGGGGCTGTGTGGCACTATATACAAGGGGAGGGCTGTGTGGTGCTATCTAAAGGGAGCTGTGTGTGTCACTCTTGACAGGGGACTGTGTGTGGTGCTATCTACATGGGGCTGTGTGTGGTGCTATAAACAGGGGGCACAAAGAGGGAATTATTACTGTGGGGGCACAAAGGGGGCAGGGTTACTGATGGGGCACTTTTATTGTGTCGAGCACTGAGGGATCATTATTACTATCTGGGGCACTATGGATTATGAGTTTGCGTAGAGGATGAGGTATAGGTGGGGAGGGTGCTGGAAAAGCGGGAAACCAACATGTCTATGTGTCAAATTCTGCAGAGACGGATCGTGGCAGTGGTCTGGGCCGGATGGAGAAAATAAGGAGAAGTGAACGACTAATCAGAGAAAACATCACCTATGAGTCACTGGATATAAATGTGCTGTAATAATTTATATGGTCTTCAGTGCTCCTGTGTAGAAATGAGCGAACCGGGACAACCGAACCCGGTTTCGGTCCGAACATCGGGAAAAGTTCGGTTCGCAGCGAATCCGAACTTCACCGGGTTCGGCCGAACCCGTTTTGACCGAACTCGGCTACATTTTGGCGCCTGCCAAATGTTAGATGTAAAATAGAGGATTTCACAATATCACCTGACATCAGGCTACCCCATAATGCCTTGCAAACGGCTCTCCCAGCCAATCGGGAGGCAGCATAGGGGCGGGCTCAAGCCTGCAATAAAAGTCTATGCACGGAGCTCAGCAGCCATTTTACAGACAGGAGCTGTAGGGATAGCATCTCTGTGCAGTAAGGGAAAGCTTTAGTAATCTAAAAGGCAGAAATCCAGCAATCGAAGGGGCTCATCCACTACTCACTACTCAGCCAGTGTGTGAATGCGCTTTTATAAGGGGCTCATCCCCGTTGCATCCAACTTGCAATACAGGCAGGCTTTGTAGTACTACAACGCCCAGCATTCCCTGAGTGCACCGCGGCGTGTCTGATAGTAATTCTCATTCATTGCCATTTGCCAAGCCAGTGTCAGTGTGTGAATACGCTTTTAGAAGGGGCTCATCCCCGGCCGTTAACATAACAAACAAATAACAATCCAACTTGCAATACAGGCGGCCTTTGTAGTAGACGTAGTAGTACTACAACGCCCAGCATTCCCTGAGTGCACCGCGGCGTGTCTGATAGAAATTCTCATTCATTGCCATTTGCCAAGCCAGTGTCAGTGTGTGAATACGCTTTTAGAAGGGGCTCATCCCCGGCCGTTAACATAACAAACAAATAACAATCCAACTTGCAATACAGGCAGCCTTTGTAGTAGACGTAGTACTACAACGCCCAGCATTCCCTGAGTGCACCGCGGCGTGTCTGATAGAAATTCTCATTCATTTCCATTTGCCAAGCCAGTGTCAGTGTGTGAATACGCTTTTAGAAGGGGCTCATCCCCGGCCGTTAACATAACAAACAAATAACAATCCAACTTGCAATACAGGCAGCCTTTGTACCGTGTTTCCCCGATAGTAAGACACCCCCGATTGTAAGACGTATCGGGGGTTTCAGGGGGGTCGGCTAATATAAGCCGTACCCCGAAAGTAAGACATATGTCTTACTTTCGGGGAAACACGGGGTATTGCCGCCTCCTGCCCACTTCCGCGCCGCCCCCCTCTCCATACGTCACCCCCAGCACTTGTCAATGCCGCCTCCTCCTTAAAACCCGAGCCATAGACTTTTTACGGCTCGGGTTTTAACTTGCTGCCCGCGCGATCGGGCAGCTGAATGTCGGGTCTCCGGCTGTCAGTGACTGCCGGGGACCCGGAGGAGAAGATAGAAGCAGCTTTAGCTGCTTCTGTCTTCTCCGATGTGTTTTTACACAGCGTTCAATGAACGCTGTGTATAGGAATAGAGACAGCAGCAGCGGCGCTGTCTCTATTCCTCCCGATGATCATGTGACAGGTCACATGATCGCCGGGTCCCGTTAGTGGCAGGCTGCTGCTGTGTCTAACAAGACCCAGCACAGCCCTATTAGTGACAATCGTCACTATGAGAGGGCTGATTTCCCCTGTAACTGGGGCTGCTGTGCAGCTCCAGTTACAGGGGAAAAGATGGTGTAAAAGAAAGAAAAAAATATATATAAAGTTCCCCAAAGGTCTTTTTTGACCTTTGAGGGACAGACCATAGTAATAAAAAAATAATAAAGTAAAGTGCAAAAAATTCGACAATTTTTTTCTAATATAAGACATACCCCGAAAGTAAGACATAGTGGGGCTTTTGGGGATAAAAAGAAAGTAAGACACTGTCTTACTTTCGGGGAAACACGGTAGTAGACGTAGTACTACAACGCCCAGCATTCCCTGAGTGCACCGCGGTGTGTCTGATAGAAATTCTCATTCATTTCCATTTGCCAAGCCAGTGTCAGTGTGTGAATACACTTTTAGAAGGGGCTCATCCCCGGCCGTTAACATAACAAACAAATAACAATCCAACTTGCAATACAGGCAACATTTGTAGTAGACGTAGTAGTACTACAACGCCCAGCATTCCCTGAGTGCACCGCGGCGTGTCTGATAGAAATTCTCATTCATTGCCATTTGCCAAGCCAGTGTCAGTGTGTGAATACGCTTTTAGAAGGGGCTCATCCCCGGCCGTTAACATAACAAACAAATAACAATCCAACTTGCAATACAGGCAGCCTTTGTAGTAGACGTAGTACTACAACGCCCAGCATTCCCTGAGTGCACCGCGGCGTGTCTGATAGAAATTCTCATTCATTGCCATTTGCCAAGCCAGTGTCAGTGTGTGAATACGCTTTTAGAAGGGGCTCATCCCCGGCCGTTAACATAACAAACAAATAACAATCCAACTTGCAATACAGGCAGCCTTTTTAGTAGACGTAGTAGTACTACAACGCCTAGCATTGCGTGAGTGCACCGCGGCGTGTCTGATAGAAATTCTCATTTATTGCCATTTGCCAAGCCAGTGTCAGTGTGTGAATACGCTTTTAGAAGGGGCTCATCCCTGGCCGTTAACATAACAAACAAATAACAATCCAACTTGTAATACAGGCAGCCTTTGTAGTAGACGTAGTACTACAACGCCCAGCATTCCCTGAGTGCACCGCGGCGTGGCTGATTGAAATTCTCATTCATTGCCATTTGCCAAGCCAGTGTGTGAATACGCTTTTAGAAGGGGCTCATCCCCGGGGTTTTGATTCAACTTGCTGCACTCCAGCAGTGAAATGTCTGGTAAAAAAAAGGTTGTGAAAGGACCGGGTAGAGGAAAAAACACCCATGCCGCGTCCTCTTCCAGTCAAAATGTTGGATCTGTTGGTGCCAGACCCAGTACCAGCATTTGTGGCACAAGACATGTGCCCAGTTCAACTAGTAGCAGTAGCCATGTGCCTGCTGGTAGTAGTAGCAGTATCAGCAAGCCAGACTTGTCCATCTCCTCCGGTGGGCGGGTTACTTTAGACAATACGGCCATTGTGGACTGGTTGACTGGCTCGCGGTCATCTCAGCAGGAAGACTCTGACGATCTGGCTTCAAGCAATGTTTCGTTGGATTCCAGATCCTCTACAGTTCCTTGGCACAATGACAGTAGTAATATGGGTATTTCTAGTGTTTCTATTCCATCATCTATGTCTTCACTCCCCCTTCCTAGCGGGAAGCCATCTGTCCTGAAAGTCCTAAGAGACATCTCCTCAGGTGCGAAGGAAGATACTGAACAACATAGTGATGATGATTTGTTTTCCACGAGTCAGCCAACGGAGTGTGTTGCGGCGGTGGTGGAGGTGGAAGCGGTGTCCGAGACGCATAGCTGTGGTAGTGGGGGTGTTGGTGGTGGTGGTAGCTGTGGTGGCAGATGCAGTAATGAGGGGGGGCATGGAGCCCGCCATGATGTCACATTACATTCACAACACAGTGACAGAAGTGGCGGGGATGATGAGGAGGGCTATGATGATGATGTTGTTTTAGACAGGACGTGGGAACCAGGTGACGAGGTGATGACGGCGTCAGAGGAGGAGGGTAGTAGTGGCGGCACTGGCAGTGATAAACAGCCAAGCCGAGGTAGGGGCAGAAGTCAATCTGCAAAACGTTGCAGCGGTAGGGTCAGCTCCGGAGCCGGTGACAGCGACACTGATGCTGGTGTAGTCTCCCAAAAAAAGCCTGCCAGACAAGGGGCAAGCTCGGGTGGTGGTGGTGGTGGTGGTGGTGGACGTGGTACTACCTCTTTACGGTGCTCTGCCGTGTGGCAATTTTTCTGTACCTTCCCGGAGGACGAAAACATGGCACAGTGCCGTATCTGCAAGCAGAAAGTAAGGCGTGGGCAGTGCAGCAATGTAGGAACTACCGCTTTACGTAAACACATGGAGCGGCATCACAAGGCCATGTGGGACAATCGACATGCCCCACCATTATCATGTACATCTAATGAAGACCCCTCTGCCGCTGCTGCTGCTGCTCCGAGACCCTGTCATCTAAGTAGTAGCCAGGCCTTATCCACCATGTCGTTGTCATCATCATCATCACTGTCATCTAGTGCTCCTCCTACGTCCCGTCAGTTATCCATTACGGAATCGTTGTCCAATAAGCAACAATATATACCCAGTCATCCACTTGTCGTGCGGCTTAATTCACACCTGGCTAAGTTGGTGGTGGTGCAGTCGCTGCCGTACCACCTGGTCGACTCCGCCGGCTTCAAGCAATTGATGGCGTGCGCTCAGCCTAGGTGGCGAATACCTAGCCGACATTACTTCTCCAAAACAGCTGTCCCTGCCTTGCACAAGCACGTGGAGGAAAAGGTGTGCCAGTCTGTGTGCAGCAGGGTACATGCCACCGTCGACACGTGGAGCAGCAACTATGGGCAGGGACAGTACATGTCTTTCACGGCCCACTGGGTCAATATTTTGCAGTCCGATGCACCACCGCAGCAATGCCAGGCATTACCACCTCCACGCTTGTATCTTTCTGGTTCAACTCCGGACACCAGGCGCCTACCATCCTCCTCCTCCTACTCCTCCTCCTTGCCCTCCTCAATGGAGGTCTTCCAGTCCCCGACAGGACACAGCGTATCTTCCACTCCTCCTCCCTCCTCTTTTCATAGGTGCAAGGTGAAGCGCCACAATTCTGTCTTACACCTGCTGAGCCTGGGCGAGAAAAGCCACACAGGGCAGGAGCTGCTGCTGTGCATCAAGGAGGAAATCGCACGCTGGCTGTCTCCTCTGAAACTCACACTGGGCAATGTTGTCTCTGATAACGGGAAGAACGTTGTGGCTGCACTGCGTCTAGGTCACCTGACACACGCTCCTTGCATGGCATATGTGATCAATCTGGTCATAACACGCTTCTTAAAGTCATATCTTGGTTTGAAGGGTGTGCTGGCCATGTCCAGGAGGGTTTGCGTTCGCTTTAGACGTTCGTATGCATTTAAGCACGCCCTTCTGGACTTGCAGCGTCAAAACAATCTCCCAGAACACAGCCTGATTTGCGACGTTCCAACACGCTGGAATTCCACCCTGCACATGTTGGACCGTCTGTATGAACAGCGGAAAGCCGTGAATGATTTCCTGATGCAGCAGACGGGCAGCGTTTGGAGCCATTGTAATTTCGAGCTCAGGCACTGGCAGCTGGTTAGAGACGCATGTCGCGTTTTGACGCCCTTTGAAGAGGCCACACGATTTGTGAGCCGTGACGCTAGCGGAATGAACAATGTTATGCCGCTGATATTCATTATGGAGCAAACGCTCACAGCGATGATTCAGCAAAGGATGGAGGAAGGATCACATCTGGCTATGGATGTTGAGGAGGAGGAAACAGGACCTGAAGAGGAGCTGGATTTGGAGATGGAATCACAGGAAGGGATAGGGGACGAGGCAGCCGCACAACATGTCAGTGATGGTGATGACGAGTCTGACGACGACCTTGATGATGGACAACCATGGCAGTATGGGGCGGAGATGGAACCAACCGGGCCCTCTGAAACGCTGGCCAGGATGGCGAGCTGTATTCTTCGTTACTTGCGTGCTGACTGTCGTATTGTTAGCATGAAGCAAAGAGATGAGTACTGGATAGCCACACTTTTAGACCTTCGGTATAAAGCCAGAATGGGGGAGTTTTTTGCGCCTTCCGAGAGGGAGGCAAAATTGGCTTATTATCGAGAGAAGCTATGCAGCCAGCTTGTCACGGCTTTCAAACGGCAAACACCTGCTGCAAGCATGTCTGACCGGGGGGCCACTTTCCGCTCCCCACTGTCTCATCATTCCACCGCTTCTGGCAGACCTACCTCTGCAATAGGCGGCAGCAGCGGCAGCAGCAGCCAATTCAGTTTGGAAACTATGATGACAACATTTTTACATCCAATATCCCGACCTGACACACATCGTAGTCACCAAAGGGATGTTCACCATCACCAGGTGCAGCACCTAAACAACCAGGTTCACTCGTACCTGGACTGTGCCCTTTCTCCGTCAGAAATGCTAATCCCAGACCCCATGGACTTCTGGGTCAGCAGATTGGATCATTGGCAAGAACTGGCCCAGTTTGCCATGGGTGTACTGTCTTGTCCACCCTCCAGTGTAGTGTCAGAGAGGGTATTCAGCGCGGCAGGGGGCTTCGTCACCCCTAAGCGAACAAGATTGTCCGCCAACAGCTTGGAAAATCTCACGTTTCTGAAAATTAATCAAGCGTGGAACGGTGAGGATTTTAAAACCCCTGTGCCTGATGCCACTGATTAGATCTGACATTGCTGCTGCTGCTGCTGCCGCTGCTGCCTGCTACTGCCGCCTGCTACTACGGGATTCTGTCCTGTCCACTCTTTTTTTAATGTGCCGCTGTTGGTGCTGCTACTACTTCTACCACCAATCCACCCCCAGTGCCGTCTGCTACAAGCAGGCCTGCCCCACCACAGGGCTTTGTCCTGTGACTATCCAGTATCTTTTAATGTGCTGCTACTACTACTACCACCCTTGCTGTCCGTTGCCTACCTCTACTACCACCAATACACCTCCACTGCCGTCTGCTACAAGCAGGCCTGAGGCCTGCCCCACCACAGGGCTTTGTCCTGTGACTGTCCAGTCTCTTTTAATGTGCTGCTACTCCTACTACTACCACCCTTGCTGTCCGTTGGCTACCTCTACTACCACCAATACACCTCCACTGCCGTCTGCTACAAGCAGGCCTGACCCCCCACAGGGCTTTGTCCTGTGACTGTCCAGTTCCTATTAATGTGCTGCTACTACTACTACCACCCTTGCTGTCTGTTGCCTACCTCTACTACCACTAATACACCTCCACTGCCGTCTGCTACAAGCAGGCCTGAGGCCTGCCCCACCACAGGGCTTTGTCCTGTGACTGTCCAGTCTCTTTTAATGTGCTACTACTACTACTACTACCACCACCCTTGCTGTCTGTTGGCTACCTCTACTACCCCCAATACACCTCCACTGCCATCTGCTACAAGCAGGCCTGAGGCCTGCCCCACCACAGGGCTTTGTCCTGTGACTGTCGTCCAGTCTCTTTTTTTAATGTGCTGCTACTACTACTACCAGTCTACCACCCTTGCTGTCTGTGTTGGCTACCTCTACTACCACCAAAACACCTCCACTGCCTTCTGCTACAAGCAGGCCTGGAGGGCTTGTCAAAAGCCATTGCTTGTTGCTTTTACATCAATGTATGGAAGAACCCCGGCAGGCATCTGCGAATAAAAAGGGTAAATTTTTTGAGGGCTTGTCAAAAGCCATTGCTTGTTGCTTTTACATTACATCCATGTATGGATGAACCCCCGGCAGGCATCTGCCAATAAAAAGGGTAAATTTTTTGAGGGCTTGTCAAAAGCCATTGCTTGTTGCTTTTACATCCATGTATGGAAGAACCCCGGCAGGCATCTGCCAATAAAAAGGGTAAATTTTTGGAGGGCTTGTCAAAAGCCATTGCTTGTTGCTTTTACATCCATGTATGGAAGAACCCCGGCAGGCATCTGCCAATAAAAAGGGTACATTTTTGGAGGGCTTGTGAAAAGCCATTGCTTGTTGCTTTTACATTACATCCATGTATGGATGAACCCCGGCAGGCATCTGCCACCATAAAGGGTACATTTTTTGAGGGCTTGTCAAAAGCCATTGCTTCTTCTTTTACCACCTTATATGTATGAACGCTGGCAGGCATCTGCGGCCAAAAATGGTTAATTTTTGTACCTTTTTTAACAATGCATTAAGCATACAACATGCACAAGTGCAGTGGTTTCTGTTAGTTATCTCCGTGTCCCATCCGTTTTCCTCTAGCCATACATGTTGGCGTAACTTTGACACTAACTTTGCCTTAAAGACAGCTCAAAAGTACTTGGATACACCCATGGGTGACCTAAGAGTGTTATACAGGGCATCTAGGACTTTTAAACAGTGTTATACACGATTTTTATGGGGCTTTCTTGTATTACAGGTTCGGTCAGAACTAGTTCGGTCCGAATCGAACTTTTTCATGAAATTCGGCGAACCTGCCGAACCGAACTTTTCATAAGTTCGCTCATCTCTACCAATAAGCGAACAAGATTGTCCGCCAACAGTTTGGAAAATCTCACGTTTCTGAAAATGAATGAAGCGTGGATCGGTGAGAATTTTATAACCCCTGTGCCTGATGCCACTGATTAGATCTGACATTGCTGCTGCTGCTGCTGCTGCTGCCGCTGCCGCCTGCTACTGCCGCCTGCTACTACGGGATTCTGTCCTGTCCACTCTTTTTTTAATGTGCCGCTGTTGGTGCTGCTACTACTTCTACCACAAATCCACCCCCAGTGCCGTCTGCTACAAGCAGGCCTGCCCCACCACAGGGCTTTGTCCTGTGACTATCCAGTGTCTTTTAATGTGCTGCTACTACTACTACTACCACCACCCTTGCTGTCCGTTGGCTACCTCTAGTACCACCAATACACCTCCACTGCCGTCTGCTATAAGCAGGCCTGAGTCCTGCCCCACCACAGGGCTTTGTCCTCCTGTGACTGTCCAGTCTGTTTTAATGTGCTGCTACTACTACTACTACTACCACCCTTGCTGTCTGTTAGCTACCTCTACTACCACTAATACACCTCCACTGCCGTCTGCTACAAGCAGGCCTGAGGCCTGCCCCACCACAGGGCTTTGTCCTCCTGTGACTGTCCAGTCTCTTTTAATGTGCTGCTACTACTACTACTACTACTACTACTACTACCACCCTTGCTGTCTGTTGGCTACCTCTACTACCACCAATACACCTCCACTGCCGTCTGCTACAAGCAGGCCTGAGGCCTGCCCCACCACAGGGCTTTGTCCTCCTGTGACTATCCAGTGTCTTTTAATGTGCTGCTACTACAACTACCACCCTTGCTGTCCGTTGGCTACCTCTACTACCACCAATACACCTCCACTGCCGTCTGCTACAAGCAGGCCTGAGGCCTGCCCCACCACAGGGCTTTGTCCTCCTGTGACTGTCCAGTCTATTTTAATGTGCTGCTGCTACTACTACTACTACTACTACCACCCTTGCTGTCCGTTGCCTACCTCTACTACCACCAATACACCTCCACTGCCGTCTGCTACAAGCAGGCCTGAGGCCTGCCCCACCACAGGGCTTTGTCCTCCTGTGACTGTCCAGTCTGTTTTAATGTGCTGCTACTACTACTACTACTACTACCACCCTTGCTGTCTGTTGGCTACCTCTACTACCACCAATACACCTCCACTGCCGTCTGCTACAAGAAGGCCTGAGGCCTGCCCCACCTCAGGGCTTTGTCCTCCTGTGACTGTCCAGTCTGTTTTAATGTGCTGCTACTACTACTACTACTACTACCACCCTTGCTGTCTGTTGGCTACCTCTACTACCACCAATACACCTCCACTGCCGTCTGCTACAAGCAGGCCTGAGGCCTGCCCCACCACAGGGCTTTGTCCTCCTGTGACTGTCCCGTCTCTTTTAATGTGCTGCTACTACTACTACTAGTACCACCCTTGCTGTCTGTTGGCTACCTCTACTACCACCAATACACCTCCACTGCCGTCTGCTACAAGCAGGCCTGAGGCCTGCCCCACCACAGTGCTTTGTCCTCCTGTGACTGTCCAGTCTGTTTTAATGTGCTGCTACTACTACTACTACCACCCTTGCTGTCTGTTGGCTACCTCTACTACCACCAATACACCTCCACTGCCGTTTTGCTACAAGCAGGCCAGAGGCCTGCCCCACCACAGGGCTTTGTCCTGTGACTGTCCAGTCTCTTTTAATGTGCTGCTACTACTACTACCACCACCCTTGCTGTCCGTTGGCTACCTCTACTACCACCAATACACCTCCACTGCCGTCTGCTACAAGCATGCCTGGAGGGCTTGTGAAAAGCCATTGCTTGTTGCTTTTACATCCATGTATGGATGAACCCCGGCAGGCATCTGCCAATAAAAAGGGTACATTTTTTGAGGGCTTGTGAAAAGCCATTGCTTGTTGCTTTTACATCCATGTATGGATGAACCCCGGCAGGCATCTGCCAATAAAAAGGGTAAATTTTTGGAGGGCTTGTGAAAAGCCATTGCTTGTTGCTTTTACATTACATCCATGTATGGATGAACCCTGGCAGGCATCTGCCAATAAAAAGGGTACATTTTTGGAGGGCTTGTCAAAAGCCATTGCTTGTTGCTTTTACATCCATGTATGGATGAACCCCGGTAGGCATCTGCCAATAAAAAGGGTAACTTTTTGGAGGGCTTGTGAAAAGCCATTGCTTGTTGCTTTTACATCCATGTATGGATGAACCCCGGCAGGCATCTGCCAATAAAAAGGGTACATTTTTAGAGGGCTTGTGAAAAGCCATTGCTTGTTGCTTTTACATCTATGTATGGATGAACCCCGGCAGGCATCTGCCACCATAAAGGGTTTATTTTTTGAGGGCTTGTCAAAAGCCATTGCTTCTTCTTTTACCACCTTATATGTATGAACCCTGGCAGGCATCTGCCGCCAAAAAGTGTTAATTTTTGTACCTTTTTTAACAATGCATTAAGCATTCAACATGCACAAGTGCAGTGGTTTCTGTTAGTTATCACCGTGTCCCATCCGTTTTCCTATAGCCATACATGTTGGCGTAACTATTGGTCTTTGTATGGTGGTTTTTATTCAGTAACAATACGGTGGTATTATTCAGTAACAGTATGGTGGCATTATTCAGTAACAGTATGGTGGTATTATTCAGTAACAGTATGGGGGTATTATTCAGTAGCAGTATGGGGGTATTATTCAGTCACTATGTGGTTATGGTGTGTCGGTATTATTCAGTCACTATGTGGTTATGGTGTGGCAGTATTATTCAGTAACAGTATGTGGGTATTATTCAGTCACTGTGGTTATGGTGTGTCGGTATTATTCAGTCACTATGTGGTTATGGTGTGGCAGTATTATTCAGTAACAGTATGGGGGTATTATTCAGTCACTATGTGGTTATGGTGTGTCGGTATTATTCAGTCACTATGTGGTTATGGTGTGGCGGTATTATTCAGTCACTATGTGGTTATGGTGTGGCAGTATTATTCAGTCACTATGTGGTTATGGTGTGACGGTATTATTCAGTAACAGTATGGGGGTATTATTCAGTCACTATGTGGTTATGGTGTGGAGGTATTATTCAGTAACAGTATGGGGGTATTATTCAGTCACTATGTGGTTATGGTGTGGCGGTATTATTCAGTAACAGTATGTGGGTATTATTCAGTCACTATGTGGTTATGGTGTGGTGGTATTATTCAGTAACAGTATGGGGGGTATTATTCAGTCACTATGTGGTTATGGTGTGGAGGTATTATTCAGTAACAGTATGGGGGTATTATTCAGTCACTATGTGGTTATGGTGTGGCAGTATTATTCAGTAACAGTACGGGGGTATTATTCAGTCACTATGTGGTTATGGTGTGTCGGTATTATTCAGTCACTATGTGGTTATGGTGTGGCGGTATTATTCAGTCACTATGTGGTTATGGTGTGGCAGTATTATTCAGTCACTATGTGGTTATAGTGTGACGGTATTATTCAGTAACAGTATGGGGGTATTATTCAGTCACTATGTGGTTATGGTGTGGAGGTATTATTCAGTAACAGTATGGGGGTATTATTCAGTCACTATGTGGTTATGGTGTGGCGGTATTATTCAGTAACAGTATGTGGGTATTATTCAGTCACTATGTGGTTATGGTGTGGTGGTATTATTCAGTAACAGTATGGGGGGTATTATTCAGTCACTATGTGGTTATGGTGTGGAGGTATTATTCAGTAACAGTATGGGGGTATTATTCAGTCACTATGTGGTTATGGTGTGGCAGTATTATTCAGTAACAGTACGGGGGTATTATTCAGTCACTATGTGGTAAGGGTGTGGCGCTATTATTTGGACCTTATATTGTGTTATTATTGGTAATATTAGTCTTAAAATAGTGAGTTGTGTTCAGTAACAGTATGCAGGTAATATTTAATCTATTTATATATCATTTTTTGTGTGAGAGGGGGTACAAAGCAGCTGTATCTCAAAAAGTAAAAATAATTTTTAATAAAAACTATTTTGAATGTTGCGCCAATCACACAGATGAACAATTTAAAAAAAATAAAAAAAAATTCATAGGTGTACATAGTCTTTAAACGTATAACATTATAGTCCACGGATAACTGAATGCGTTAAATGAATGCCTAATGGTGACATCCGTCACCCATGGATTAAAATGGTACACATTAAAATGTCGCATCCGACAGAGCCTACGTTTAACATATACATTGGGAGCTTTTCCTGGCGTACACATCAAACATAGGCCATTTCAATTTGATTTATTTATTATAATGCATTGAAAGTGATAATAAAGCTTTGCTCAGCTTTCCAAGCCAATAAGTGGTCACGTCCCTCTCACAGTTTGCAGTATCACAGAGAGAGAAACTGCAGCTGCATCCCCCTCCTCCCTCTTTTTATTTACGGCATTACACTAGACTGGGACTGAGCATATTTCTAAATTTTTGAAAGAGAACTACAGGCTGCTGAAAGGCGATGAAGATGCCACTTTTCCATAATTAGGCCTCATGCACACGACTGTAAGGGTTTTCACTGTCCGCAAATATGGATCCTACTGCTACGAGTACACATCCATAGCCGTCCACAAATGCGGAAGCACCCATAGATTTATATGGCCGAGTCCGTGACGCAAATGCAGACAAGAATAGAACATGTTCTATATTTTGCAGATCATTTCTACGGTCCGGACACACACCTGTAAATATAAGGAAAGGTGTCCTTGACCAATAGAAATTAATGGGTCCGCAATTTCATCCGTAATTGCGGATTCCGTAATTACGGATGAAAATCACGGTTATGTGAATGAGGCCCTAGATGTATTGCGTAGCTTTATATATTCATATTTACAACTGAGTTATAAAAAAATATATATCCATATAACATGCCCCAGTGTCTATAAAATTGATGCATTCAGTTTTACATTGGTGGCTTCTTTAATGTGTTACTAATCTTCTGATTACTTGACATTAGCAGAACAAACGAAACAACAAACGAAAGAAGATGTAGCGGCACTCTAGAATAATTCATAAAAATGGTATAGGCATTGTTCACATGCTACATTAAAATGCAACGTTCCAACCCAACAATTGAGTCATTGCTATGGAATCGCTAGTTGAGCAATTCCCAGGGTGGAAATTTATGGAGTTGCTAGGTGAGCGATTCTCCAAAGACCACTGTAGACTGTCAGGATCAAGCAAGCAAATAAAATCCGTTACCCCAAATCCTTCACAACTCTGATCAACAGATTCTGAGGCTACTCTATGGTGTTCGCCAGAGCCCACCGAAAGGCAGGTTGGTTTTTGCTGCATAGAACCCAGGTTGTTTTAACACAACAATTCAGTGTTGGATAAGAGGTGCAATGAATGCTATACCAGAACAGGTAACAAGACATCCAGAAAGTAAACAGAAAGTCTAAATCAATAAGCAAGTGGATGTCAGTAATAGAAGAGGTCAGAACCAGTCGAAAGCAGAAAGTCCAAATCAGCAAGCACGGAGTAATCCAGAGACAAGCTGAGGTCCAGTTTCAAGAAGTACAAAAAGTCAAAGGTACAGGGTATAGTCAGTAGCTTGATCAAAACACATGGAGACAGGAAAATACACAAGCAAAGAAAAAGGGGAGGAAGACAGGTATAAATAATACACCCTTACAAGAAGAAAGACAGAGAAGTGGGATAGGCTCAACAAGTAAAACCAGAACTACCCAGAAGCTAGACTAGTAGTCATGGCGATCCTAAGGGAACAGACATTTCCTAACAGTCCTTCCAACAAAAATCAGCATACATTAACAATAACACATTAATTTTTTTTTTCATAAAGTGCTTAAAATACTGCTATATCGCTAAGACAGGTTTTCCTCTATGCGATATGTAATAAGTCAGTTAAAATAATGTGATCATTACTTATACAGTTATTTGTGCTCTGAAGTTGACATCTGGATAAGATGCTGTTACTTATTGTCTTGCCTGTAGCTTGATCAATATACATTTCAAAGTCCCACTCATTGAGCACATCAAATGCAAATCTGTCAGAAGACACCTCAACTCTTGGTGTATTCTCCATCAAAACAACATGATGTCTAGGCAGCTGAGGGTGGTTTGCCTCCAGCACTACAGATCACAGGCCAAGAGCAGATAGAAGATTAAAGTCTTGGAGCATTACTATTCAATGATAACAAAGATCTGAAGCTACAACGTAATGCTCTTTGAGTCCATCATTTTCAGTAGAACAATGGAGACCAGAGGAAATTGGGCATATGAATCATGTTATAAGTGCGGAGCAGCATTCATAAATTGTTAAAAGAATGATCTTTCCCTTTGACCACTACTGCTGCTCCCGCTATTTGAATTTCTGGAAGAGTCCGTTTTCCAATGAATGACATTTATGGCAGACCATAGGGAATAGACAACCTTCTTAACTCCTTCCCTAAAACCAGGCCCAAACCTCGTTCCTCAACAAGAAAAATATAGCCAAAGTCTACTTCTTCAATGGGTTGGGTTTGGTTTCGGCCAAAGCTTTTATTTATAAAACTGTAAAATTTACCAATATAGAACTGCCAGTGTTATATACCCATAGCTGGTAACCTGACGGCATCTAACACCCAGTGTCCTAACTCCAACATTTAATCAATTTCCACCAGCCTAGACTTAGAATAAACAAGAAATGGCAAACCCAACCAATATTCTCAAATACAGTTTGGGGCGGGAGGGTGTGCAAAACTGCTCTCTTTTGCCAGCTATTGAGGGGAAAGAGAACAGCCCATAGAAGAGTGGTCACCTAGCTCAGCTTGCGTAAGGCCAGCTAAGCCCACCTAGTCAATAATATGTGGACCCTCATTTTATCCCTGAATTAACCCCTGCAACCTCTCCCTGCTGTCAGAGAGTCCCTGCAGTCAGAGTCCTATCTACCTGTCGTGTTCATAGGATACTGAAAAGAGATAAGAAAAGAGAATGGCGCTCCACTAGAGAAGTATGTTCTGGTCTAGAAAGTTCCTATCTAATGTAATATGGAAGCAAGAAGAAGGCTCTCCTCAATTGGTTGGGCTATTAAGTTCAATACTAATCAAAGTTTTGTACATACAGGTGTGTCCATCTTTACCTTTGCTAGAATTTGGTTAAGAACTCCAATTTTTATGAAACAAATTCAATACAATATCGCGACATTCTCGCAAAACCCTTGCCAGGCTGCAATCCACATTAGAACCACTGGATAGCCACACATGGACACATACAGTATAGACATCTCTTGAGAGAGTGTTACGAAATAATGTTGCTTTTTTTTCAAAGCTGATAATCTAGCGCCATACATCTCAGGATACTTTGAGGTATGTGGAAAAGTAAGGAAGACACATCTGTAGCATAGCTGTAGACTGCTCGTGTCTTGTTACAATTGAAGTGATGAGGAAAGAAAACCAGATCTACTCCGGGCGCCAATGCTGGATGAAACTATGAGAATCGCCAATGCGGTTTTTATGAAAACTTCTTGTATTGCTTTATTCTAAGGACACAGCTCCTGTAATGTCGGGGTAGGGAGACAGACAGGTGAGCCCTAATCTACCCGCCACTCAGTCACTGCCTACTAGCACGGCCCGTCCTAGGCGACGGCGTACAACTGGGTGACGGTCCCTATGCTCAATAAGTGCATGGCAGACAAATAGACAAGGGTACACAGACGCTAAGGGAAATGGGGCAGTTGCCCACGGCAACACCGTGAGCAACAAGAGTAGTGAACGAGCCGAGTCAAACCAGGAGTGTACGAGGTACAAAACGCAGAGCAGGAGAGTAGTCAGTAAAGCCAGGGTCAATTTGAAGCAGAGGTCAATAGTACTAGTAGGAACAGCAGAGCCAGAAAACCAGACAGAATCACAGGCAAAGGAAGAGCAGGAAATGAAGGAATAAATAGACCGAGGGCGGGAGCTAGCTCCGTCTGGCCAGGCTGTGATAGGTTCTCCCACTCCTCAGCCTACCAGCCTGAGTGGTAGCAGATCGAGTCACTCTATCAGACCTAGGAGCAGATGCAGACTGATTAAGGACGGGCATCGACACAGAAGCTGTGTCCGGCAGATCCTTTACAGCTCCCTTCATCAAGTCCAATGAAAATAACTGTCCATTCTCTAAACGCATTGTCCTAAGAATGAAGTGATATAAGAAGTTTAAATAAAAACTGCTTTTGCATGGGCGCACCGACTTTTTTTTCCTCTTCACTTCCATATTCATAGGATTTGTCAGTCAGGGTACAAACACTGCACCCCCTGATGATCATGAGAACAGGGGTCATGTGTCCTCATGTTGCTTGGTAGAAGGTAATGAAAAAGGGGAGAAGAACATAGGGAAAAGTGTACAGTTTCTATCTATTGTTCAGAACAGGAGCCAGGACTACAAGAAAGATGATGCCAAAAGCAAGACTTACAGGTTATAGAGTTACAGGAAAAAAATGGGAAAAGCAGTGGAAATTGTAAGACAAGTATAATCTGTTCTGAGTGTAAGAGGCTTGGGGAAAAAATAATGAAGCATGACGAACACTATAATACAATGAAGATCAATGTACTGTATAACAGAGCCTGACACAGGACCAGTTTTTGCATGTGCAAAAGGGCCAAATACCCTTGGGTCTCCACTATTCCATCCCCATCTGATGCAGTCTGCTTTAAATTTCCTGAAAAGTACTTTGAATGTCATCTCTTAGGGTATGTTCACACGTACTGTTTTCAGACGTAATTCGGGCGTATTACGCCTCGAATTACGTCTGAAAAAACAGCTCCATTACGCCTACAAACATCTGCCCATTGCTTTCAATGGGTTTTACGATGTTCTGTTCCCACAAGGTGGAATTTTATGCGTCGCTGTCAAAAGACGGTGCGTAAAAAGACGCCCGCGTCAAAGAAGTGCATGTCACTTCTTGGGACACTTTTGGAGCCATTTTTCATTGACGCCAATGAAAAACATCTCCAATAACGTCTGTAAAATACGCAGCGAAAAACGCGAGTTGTTAGAAAACGTCTGAAAATCAGGAGCTGTTTTCAGACGAAAACAGGTCCGTAATTTCAGATGTATTTTGCTACTGCGTGTGAACATACTCTAATTTGTATTAAGGTAACGATTGAGATATTAAATGGGCACTGTTATTTGGGTAGAGGGCCGATTCTATCTGTTCCGCTGCCTGAGGCGAAAATTTAAATGCCTCCACCCAGATTTTGATTGACATTCTCCTGGCCGTTCTATGTACATCACGAGCAGCCTCCCTCCAACTCTTGGGATGCGCCGTTGACTTGTACTCCCCTGCTATACACGGTGCAGCGATGAAGCCGGGCAGAGTACACCTAGCTGCACGGTGCGTGCCCAAGTAATACAAGGCAATGGCGCATCCGAGAAAGTTGGAGGAGACTGCTAGTGATGTATAACAGCCTGGGGGGATGTCCATAAAGCATGGAAAGGTTGGGCTTGGAGCCCCATGACCCTTTAAGGAGTAATTAGCATATAGTGTGCACCATATTAAAAGTTTACTTTTTGCTGAAAAAAACAAACAGGGGTATGTTTGGAAATATTGTCAGGTCATGTATTACCACATGGTGGCGATTCAAGGGGTTAAAACTACCTGACAGGTTCCCATTAAATATACAATGAATTGAAAACAACTCCATATGCCCAGAAATTTTGTTATTATAAATATATCCTATATAATTACAGCTCCAGAACCAAGCTCATACATATATACAGTACCAGAACCAAGCTTAGTACATAAATACAGCACCAGAACAAAGCTCATACATAAATACAGCACCAGAAGCAAGCTCAGTACATGTATACAGCACCAGAACAAAGCTCAGTACATAAATACAGCACCAGAACACCCTGAGGAAGCACTTATCGCGAAATGTGCGTTGGGGTACTGCGTATGTCATGCAGGTTTCTAGGACCACTGAGATGGGTAATGTGCTGTTTAATTCCTGATACTTTGGCTTCTCCTATCTCTATATGGACTGTTTTGTCCTGATTACATGCACTTGCACTTTGGATAGGGTATTGCCACTCTCAGGCTACTGCACTACCTACTCTGTACATCTTTAATATGGAGACTACAGTATACTTTTTATATTATATGGTTTGTTATCCTGTCATGACATGCGAACATTTATAGAGTCTTCTCTTTTTGATACCTTTTTTTTTTAAATGTTTGTCTTACTTTCATGTCAATAAATTTGTTATATTTTTATAAACATGGCTTTGTACTCCGCTTTTCTTGTATGGCATTAATCTTAGAGTGACCCAACTGTTAAGAAAGGGAAGGTGTTCCTTGTGGACACGTGTTATCAAATTTTTCTAGGAGTTTATATATTTGTAATATTAAGGATATGCTGGGAGTTGCTGTTTCCCAAAAAAATGTTATACCACCCATCATCTCGCTGCAGATCATACAGTGACTACAATACTGATTCGAGGCAGAATAAACATTTACATTAAGTGACTCACAGGTGACATCTTCTCAGATTCTAGTTGTTCTTTTTCTCTTTTCTTCGTAATCCGGTCCAGACCTCTATGATGACTTCTCCTAGCCACAGCCCATTTCTGCAGTTTGCCACTCAGATGTCTTCAGCTTCTCACTTTTCAAACATTTCTGCACCTATAAACGAAGATAAAATTCTCATGGTGCCACACACTACTCCCCTAAATATAACAGCGCCATACACTGCACCTCTAATTCTAATAGCGAAATACACTGTGTCCCTGATTCTAATAGCACCATACTGGGTGTCCCACACACACAATGCCCCCTGTAGATAGACCTCTATGATGACTTCTCCCAGCCACAACCCATTTCTGCAGTTTGCCACTCAGATGTCTTCAGCTTCTCACTTTTCAAACATTTCTGCACCTATAAACGAAGATAAAATTCTCATGGTGCCACACACTACTCCCCTAAATATAACAGCGCCATACACTGCACCTCTAATTCTAATAGCAAAATACACTGTGTCCCTGATTCTAATAGCACCATACTGGGTGTCCCACACACACAATGCCCCCTGTAGATAGTGCCCCCATGGAGCCCCTGTAGATAGTGTTCCACATAAAGCCACATGTAGACAGTGCACCATATATATATGCCCCCTATAGAGCCTCCTGTAGATACTGCCCCCTGTAGAGCCCCTTGTAGATAGTGCCACCCAGTGAGCCATGGTATATTGTGTCTCCCATATAGTCCCTGTAAATAGTGCCTCTTGTAGATAGTGCCCCCATAAAGTCCCTGTAGATAGTATAAAGATCCACTAAATATTGTGACCCCCATAGTGCACCCTGTAGATAGTTCCCTACATAGATTCTCCTGTAGATAGTGGCTCCCATAGATCCCCCTGTAAATAATAGTCCATGTAGGTAGTGCCCCACATACATCTCCTGTAGATAGTGCCCCCTGTAGATAGTGCCCCACATAAAGCTCCCCCTGTAGACAGTGTCCAACATATAGCCCCCCAATAGATAGTGCCCCACATATAGCCCCACCCTAGATACAGTGCCCCACATTTAGACCCCTCATAGATAGTGCCCCACATATAGCACCCGTTGTAGATAATGCCCCACATATAGTCCCCCTTGTAGATAGTGACCTGCATATAGCCCCCATGTAGATTGTGCCCCACATATAGTTTTCCCCCTGTAAATAGTGCCCCACATATAGCTTTCCCCTGTAGATAATGCCACTCACACTTTTAGGAGGAAAAAAAAAATTTTACATACTCACCTGATCCCGTTCCCATGTCGTGCTCTTACAATGCAGGTCTGCTCTTTTCATAGCAAGTCTTCTGGTGATGAATGATGCAAGCGTCGCGAAGACGTAATCGCGCCACTTGCGTTGTTAAAAGGTGCTAAGTTGCTGGGCAAGTCATTCTGCCCCGCCAATCAGTGTCTTTCAACCATGCAAGTGGCGCGATAACATCACCGCGCCATTTGCGTCGTTGAAAGGCACTGACTGGCAGGGTGTCTTGCCCTGCTATTCAACGACGCAAGCAGCGTGATGACGTCATCGCGCCACTTGCATCATTGAAAGGCCATGAATTGCAGGGCAAAAATGTACCCTGCCATTCAGCGCTTATGCTGCGATTATGCTTGTAATTGTTACAATTAGCGCAGGAGATGTGGTAGCGGCAGATTTCAGTGGCACCGCCACACTCTTAGAGAGCACCAGGCCGTGCCTAGGGCGAGAAACTAATCTTGCCTCATGGCCTGTTTGCATACTGTATAACTGTAATGTCCGTGGTCGCTGACCACAAACTCCTTCCATCCAGTCGACGCCCTTCTCTCCAGAGAAGTCTGCACATACGGCCGTCATGTTCCACAGTGACCACCATGGTGCGCTCGCGAGCTCAGTCCAGACTTAAGAAACCAAAGAGCATGCAGGTGGGAGATTGAGCTGATTGCTCCCAGAGCACCCTTGGCTATAAGAAGGGCCCAGCTCCTTCCTCCCATGCCTGAGCATTGTTGTTGTACCCAAAGTTTGTCTATGCAAATGGTCTCCTAGTGTTCTCCAGTTCCCAGTGTTTCCCGTACCTGTATCCTGTATCCCGTGCGATCCTGGTCAAGTACCGTGCTGAGCTGTAGTCGTGCTGTGCTGTATTCCACGCCAGTCCTGCTACTCCATGCCTGACGTCTACCTGCTGCCTAGTCCCAGCCGAGCCTGCCTTGCTACTGTCCGAGCTGCCACAGGTACACTATACGAACTTTAGACCTGCACCCTGTTGGCCAGCTGCCATACCGTCAAGGCGGTATGGCCCAGTTGGTCCACAAACCCAATGTGGCAATAACGCTAGTAAATAGGCATTATGTGTCCATAACATGTCAGCACCTTTATTGTACTTACTTTCTTTGTACTTAACGGTGTTTGATAAAAGAATTTCAGAAGCATAACGTGTGAACAATTCATTACTTTCCTCCTTTCAAAAAATTTAAAGAGTCCTTATGTATTGTCCAGGAGCCTCCACAATTCTTGATCTGGCTCCAGTACCCCATGTGTATTTCTATGTCTATGGGTGAGTTATTACAATCTCCTAAAATACGTGGTTCTATGTATTTCTTCCATATTGAGTTGAAAATTATTTCTTTCTTAATAATATAGTATAATTAAAGGCTATGTACTTCTTTGAAAGGCATTTGAGATATATATATATATATATATATATATATATATATATACACATATATATATATAAAATGCATATGCTCAATCAGCGTGATTGGTGCAACTTTATAATTAGTTCTCATTAAAACTTATTACGGGTTCAGTGTCAGTGGGTCCTGCGTGTTTCTGACACGCAGGATTGAGCTGTTACCGATCACATATAAGTTCATAACTTGTGACAGATTACAGGTGGATCCTGCACGTCAGAGACACGCTGGACCCTCTGACACTGAACCCCTCAGTCCCGCGGGACTGCCGGTTAGAGGTCTTACTGAACGGAACAGGATTCAGCGCTAGATACAGCTGTTCTGTATAAAGAATACAAAACGACTGTATCTCAAAAAGTAAAACAAATTTTTCATCAAAACTAATTATAAAGTTGCACCAATATTTTTAACCTTTTTATTAAAAATGAATAAATAATGCCTTTTAAAGGTTTACATAGCCTTTAAGGCTCTGTTCACATGCCTTTTGTGAAATACAGTCTGAGTATGAGCAAAGCAAGCTCCTGGCACAGGGTGTCCATTTGGTATACCTCGGGCCGGTATTCTTTGTTATTGCTGTACAGAATAGCATAGCTATTCTATAAGGATGGATATAGTAAAAAAAAAAACATACTTGGTATGCCTTTTTTTTACAATGGAAGCCTATTGGCGACATATGCCACTGTATGACTATATAGAGGCATACACTGCAGCCTTCTGTTGGAGGTTTACGTTGGGAAATTATCATGACATATACCATCGACGAAAGGCTTAAGTGGTATGTGAAACAATTCTAAGATTGCTACCCAAAACCGGAAATTGAGCTAGAAGAGCAACTGCTAAACATTTTAGACAATGTCACCAAATGCTTCTCCATCTGTCATTAATGTATTTGGAAATGGTAAAATGTTACATAGCTTATTTATGGAGAGCCCTGGAGGTGATCACCTGTTACAGTTGACAACAGCGGTCCTATAAACAGGTGCAAACATCTGCAAGATTTATATAGACACCAGCTGATACTTTGTGGTATAAAGTTTCAAAATGATGGAAATATACACATAAGAAATAAAAAAAAATACACAGTATTAAATACAAAACTATGACATGGAATTACCTACTTCACTCCCGAGGTATTCAAGTTGTAGTGACAATGTAAGGTGTGTTCATAATTCATTGCTGTAAATCATCTAACGTTTGTGCATTAAAGGCCTTGTGCTTGCTCTTTGCTTGCTGGGCTACCAGCTAAGGGGGAGCTTGGGAAGGACTGGCCGGGCATGTGCCCCTAGTGCTAAGTGCCAGGCGGAGCACCAATAACCTACTCAGCCTTGGCCAGGGTACATAGATACAGGGCTAGGAAATCATTTCTGGTCATTCAGCTTACAATAAAACATTTTGTCTTGTTTAGATTCCCTCCATTTGAAATCTTAATATAGGAATGCTCCCCGACTAAATGTTGTAAAACAACTCACATAACCATATATAAGACAATTCTTGGCAGACACTAGACTACTAAATTATTATATAAGGGTCCTGCAACTACCTCCAGATCAGGGGTCGCCCCACCACCGTCCTGCCTGGTGATGCGGCTGCCAGCTGCTTCACCCAGGTGGAGAATCAATGGAGAGATCTGCACACATAAACGGCCACCTCTCCATTGTTTCTCCGTCTCGATGCGTCCCCCGTTCTGGACATAGGTCCCAGAGCTTGGACCCTCATTTATCATACAATTATGACATATCCCATGGAATAGATGGGAGGAAACAAGGTGGAGAAAAAAATAGTATACCCTTTCTATTCCACAATCAAGAGTAATTGGAAGACAGGTGTTACTATGAAATGCACAAAATTAAAGTCAAAGGGGTGTTCCCATTTCAGACATTTATGGTATATCCACAGGATATGCCCTTTGCCTAATATTGTAATACCCCTTTAATTACCAAGACGTGTAACTAGAAGTGTTAACTTTTGGCAACTTGGTGTTCTGGTGCAAATCATGCCAGGAAGAAAGAACATCAGCCATGACCTCAGAGAAGCAATTGTTGCTGCTCATCAATCTGGAAAAACTTATAAGGGCCATCTTCAAACAAATCCATCATTCTACAGCGTGAAGGATTGTTTACAAATGGAGAGCCTTCAAGACAGTTGCCAATCTTCCCAGTAGTGGGTGCCCCAGCGAAGACCAAACACAGCCTAGCAACAAAAACTCTGCGTACTTGTAAAGGATCTGCCAGGCACAGCTTCGGGGTTAACTCCCTTAATTAATCAGTCAGCACCTGAATCTACATCCCTGAGACTGACTCCAGCTTCCACCACTCAGGCTGGCAGGCTTAGGAGTGGGAGAGCCTATCGCAGCCTGGCCAGACTCAGCTAGCTCCCGCCCTCTGTCTATTTATACCTGCATTTCCTGTTCCTCCTTGCTTGTTATTCTTTTTTGTGTGGTTTCCTGGCCCTGCTGCAGCTCCTTCTATTTTGTTCCTGCTCCATACAGACCCTGGCTTACTGACTACTCTTCTGCTCTTCGTTTGGTACCTCGCACACTCCTGGCTTGACTCGGCTCGTTCACCACTCTGGTTGCTCACGGTGTTGCCGTGGGCAACTGCCCCTTTTCCCTTGCTTGTATTCCCTTGTATGTTTGTCGCGTTTGTCGTGCACTTACTGAGTGCAGGGACCGCCGCCCAGTTGTACCCCGTCGCCTAGGGCGGGTCGTTGCAAGTAGGCAGGGACAGAGTGGCGGGTAGATTAGGGCTCACTTGTCCGTTTCCCTACCCCCTGGTCATTACAGTACTAAGGGAGGTTTTACACTGGCCGATTATCGTGCAGACAAGCGTCCATAGAAGGCTCGTTGCCGATAATTGCCCGGTGTAAACAAGGCAGCGATCAGCAGATGAACGAGCAAACGCTCGTTCATCTGCTGATCTTATAGTTTTAAAAAAGTAAAATATTATTGTTGTCGGCAGCACATCTCCCTGTGTAAACAGGGAGACGCGCTGCCGACATGATAATAACGTATGGGGACGAGCAATCAGAGTAACGACCGCTTGTCCCCATCCATAGTCCGTGTGACAGGAGCAAAGGAGCGCCGATCAACGATGTCTCATTGATCAGCGTTTGCTGCACCAGCCGATTATCGGCCGGCATAATTGGGCCTTAACCGTCAGGCAAGATGGTGGAGGGGTGATGATTTAGGCTTGTTTTGCAGCCAGAGGAGCTAGGAAACTTGCCGTCATTGAGACAAGGATGAATTCCACTTTATACCAGAATATTTTTAAAACAAGTGTGGCGCAATCTGTCCAGCAGCTTAAGCTGGGTCGAAATTGAGTCATGCAACAGTACAATAATCCGAAGCAAACCAGCAAATCGACATCTGAATGACTGAAAAAAAATAATTCAAGATGTTCGTATGGCCAAGTCAAAGTCCAGACCTCAACCCTATTAAGACCCTGTGGTGGGATCTTAACAAAACTGTGCATATACAAATGCCCTCAAGCATCAATGAACTAATGCAATGTTGTAAAGAAGAATGGGACAAAGTTTGTCCAAAACGACAAAGACCGACAAAGACCGATAAAATTCTACAGAAAAATGTACTCCAAGTTACTTTTACTACAGGAGGTTCTGCATGTTACTGTAATACAGGGTGCAATTATTTTTTTCAAACTTGGTTTCTCAATGCTGGTTTACTATTCTTATGTTGTTGTTTTTTTGTAGTCATCAAAGGTTACATAAAGTCAGAGACATATGGAGGTACAGTATGGCCCATTAGAAGTCTATAGGTGTCATATTAGAGCTTCATACAAGTCAGAGGTTGTATGGAGCATCAATACACCCCTGCGCATGAGTCTAAAAACGTACACACTGTATGTATGTGGCTTTTACAGTTACAGTATGGTTAACCATGGAAGCGCTAACAAATAGTTGTCAATAGAAGTCGGAAATATGTAACTTCAATTCAATAGCGTAGAAGTGAGTGAAAAGTGTTACATTTGCTTCACAGATGACTCAGCTAATATGAGTTTTCGATTAATCTTACTGCAAATTAACAACTGGGGAAATGTGTAAAAAAGGTTTTTTTCCTCAGCAGAGAAGTTAATGGATTCTAATATTCCACATCAGTAAAACAATGCCACTTCTATCTTTATTCTCACTGTAGAAAACCTAAAAAAATTCAATAGAATCTAAAAAATATAGATCTATGCTTTTAGATTCAATCACATTCAATTGCCTTGTCGTCCCCATAGAAGTCAGTTCAGCCTAAAATACAGTTCCATATATTAAACTCTGAATATAAAGAAAAATTGCCAGAGGCAATAGAAACCGTTTTTTTCCCAACTACTTGCTACCTAGTAGAATAGTTAAATTGTAAAAAATACCTTTATTGAAATCAAGTCGGGACAAACAACATAGAATTTAAAACTACAATGTGTGCCGACCAGTAATAGTATCAAAGTTCATATGCCATACAAGAGATAAGAAAAACCCAATGCAAATCAAGTACTGAGTAAAAGTGCTTACGATTTGCATTGGGTTTTTCTTATCTCTTGTATGGCATATGAACTTTGATACTATTACTGGTCGGCACACATTGTAGTTTTAAATTCTATGTTGTTTGTCCCGACTTGATTTCAAAAAAGGTATTTTTTACAATTTAACTATTGTACTAGGTAGCAAGTAGTTAGAAAAAAAACAGGTTTCTATTGCCTCTGGCAATTTTTTTATATATTCAAACTTTTTTACCTGCCAACAACTAGGGTCTTTTTTTTTTGTTAAGCATATTTTAAACTCTATGGCTATGTTCACACGGCTTATTTTCAGCCGTTTTTCGGGCCGTAAAATCACCACAAAATGACTGACGCCTCCAAACATCTGCCCATTGACTTCAATGGGAAAAACTGAATTCCATTCCCAGGAGGTGATTTTTACACGGCCGTTTTTAAAAATGGCGAGTAAAAAAACACCTCGTAAAAAAGTAGTGCATGTCACTTCTTGAGCCATTTTTGGAGCCGTTTTTCATTGGGTCAATACAAAAACAGCTCCAAAAACGGCTATAAAAAACGCTTGATGCAATAAAAATGGCTGAAAATCAGAGGCTTTGTTCCCTTGAATACAGCTCTGTATTTTACAGCCGTTTTTAGTCTAGCGTGTGAACGTACCCTCTTAATTTCTAAGGTACAAAAAAGATCTATATTATATATTAAACAGGATCTGTTGGCTCTCCTCTGTGGTGTAGTATAGAGGAGCTGTCAGCTTTCCTGTGTGGTGTAGTATGGAGGGTCTGTCAGCTCTCCTCTGTGGTGTAGTATAGAGGATCTGTCAACTCTCCTGTGTGGTGTAGTATAGAGGATCTGTCAGCTCTCCTGTGTGGTGTAGTATAGAGGATCTGTCAACTCTCCTGTGTGGTGTAGTATAGAGGATCTATCAACTCTCCTGTGTGGTGTAGTATAGAGGATCTGTCAGCTCTCCTGTGTGGTGTAGTACAGAGGATCTGTCAGCTTTCCTGTGTGGTGTAGTATAGAGGACCTCTCAGCTCTCCTGTGTGGTGTGGTATAGAGGAGCTTAATTTCTCCTGTGTGGTGTAGTATAGAAGATCTGTCGGCTCCCCTGTGTGGTGTACTATAGAGAATCTGCTAGCTCTCCTGTGTGGTGCAGTATAGAGGATCTGTCAGCTCTCCTGTGTGGTATAGTATAAAGGATCTTTCAGTTCTCCTGTGTGGTGCAGTATAGAGGATCTGTTAGCTCTCCTGTGTGGTCTACTATAGAGGATCTGTCAGCTCTCCTGTGTGGTGTAGTATAGAGGAGTTGTCAGTTCTCCTGTGTGTTGTAGTATACAGGCCTGTCAGCTCTCCTGTGTGGTGTAGTATAGATGAGCTGTCAGTTCTCCTGTGTGGTGTAGTATAGAGGAGCTGTCAGTTCTCCTGTGTGGTGCAGTATAGAGGATCTGTCAGCTCTCCTGTGTGGTGTAGTATAGAGGATCTGTCAGCTCTCCTGTGTGGTGTAGTATAGAAGAGCTGTCAGCTCTCCTGTGTGGTGTAGTATAGAGGATCTGTCAGCTCTCCTGTGTGGTGTAGTAAAGAGGAGCTGTCAGTTCTCCTGTGTGTTGTAGTATAGAGGAGCTGTCAGTTCTCCTGTGTGGTGCAGTATAGAGGATCTGTCAGCTCTCCTGTGTGGTTCAGTATAGAGGATCTGTCAGCTCTCCTGTGTGGTGTAGTATAGAGGAGTTGTCAATTCTCCTGTGTGGTGTAGTATACAGGCCTGTCAACTCGCCTGTGTGGTGTAGTATAGAGGAGCTGTCAGTTCTCCTGTGTGGTGTAGTATATAGGATCTGTCAGCTCTCCTGTGTAGTGTAGTATAGAGGATCTGTCAGCTCTCCTGTGTGGTGTATCAAATTTCCCTTATCATTGTGTTGTATCCCTTCACACTATGACACTGTCCAATGAGTGCTGATAGTATCAGACTTATCTAATGAAAAAAAGAAGTAATTACTAAAATGTCAAGAGAGTTCACAAGTCCTATTATCCCCTTCCTGACATCCGCCGTATATATACGGCGCTGTCGGGAAGGTGTTCCCAAAAACCGCAGAACAGTTATGTCGCAGTGATGGTGTGGGTTTAAAAGCGGAGCCCGCACCATCACCGCGGGTTGACAGATGTATTAGACAGCTGGCACTCTTCTGCAACGGCCAGAACCGGAGCTATTCTCTAATCCGGCCGATTAACTCCTCATATGCTGCGCTCAATAGAGCGCGGCAATTGAGGGGTTTTAACCCGAACAGCAACCCAGCGACGCAATCGCTGGGTTGCTATGGCCTCCATGTCTGCCTGGTATGGAAGCCGATGAGGACCCTGAATAACTGACAGCTACGTATGTAGTGAAGTGTATTCGAGTAGGGATCGGTCCTCGAGTCCCCTAGTGGGATAAGTAAAAAAAGTAAAAATAAGGTAATAAAAATGTCGTAAAAAAATAAAAACACACAAGTTTCAAGTATAAAAAAAGTCAAACTGCCTTTTTTTCCCATAAGTCTTTTATTATGGGAAAAAACGTAATTTAAAAAAAAAAACTATACATAATTGGTATCGCCGCGTCCATAACGACCTAAACTGTAAAACTTTTATGTAATTTATCCCTCATGGTGAACGACGTAAAAAAAATAAAAATAAAAACAACGCCAGAATCTTTGTTTTTAGGTCACATCTCCTCCCAAAAAAAGCTCTAAAAAGTGATCAAAAAGTCACATTTACTCCAAAATAGTACCAATAAAAACGACAATCAGTCCCGCAAAAATTAATCCCTGACACAGCTTTGTCCACGTAAAGATAAAAAAATGATGGGTCTTAGAATATGGCGACACAGAAAACAAATTATTAAAAAAAAATTTTTTTGCAAAAGCTGCAATACATAAAAGACAATATAAATTTGGTATCGCCGTAATCATATCGACCCGCAGAATAAAGCTAACATGTAATTTATGGCGCACGGTGAATGCCGAAAAAAAAACCCAATAAAAAAATATTCCAGAATTGCTTGTTTTTGGTAATTTCCTAAACCAAAAAAATGAAATAAAAAGTGATAAAAAAGTCTTATGTGTCCCAAAATAATACCAATAAAATCTACAGCCCGTCTCGCATAAAACGAGTCCGCACACAGCTCCATCAACCAGAAAATAAAAAAGTTATGGCACTAGTAATGCGGTGATGAAAAAACATCCCGATGTGCAGGCCGGAGGGGAACATTCCTTCAGTTTCAGGGCCCTAGTATTTAGGAACCAGCAAGGGAAGGGATATAGCACATCCGCTGGAAGTGAGGGTGCCCGTATTATACCAGCGCAAAACTTTCCCAGTAATATTTCCCAAACTACAAAGGAGAAAATGTCCCAAAAAGGTGCAGAGCATTACTAATAGTGGGATAAGAAAGAAAACCGTTTATCAGTGTGACACCGGCCTGCGCATAACGAATGCCTTACAGCGTAACACACATCTATGGATAATTGTATTATTTACTCCATTATTATACCCTCTTATTATGCCCTGATGTTCTCCGCACAGATTACATATACCCTGATGTACTCCGCACAGATTACATATACCCTGATGTACTCTGCACAGATTACACATACCCTGATGTACTCTGCACAGATTACATATACCCTGATGTACTCCGCAAAGATTACATATACCCTGATGTACTCCGCACAGCTTACATATACCCTGATGTACTCCGCCCAGTTTACATATACCCTGATGTACTCCGCACAGATTACATATACCCTGATGTACTCCGCACAGATTACATATACCCTGATGTACTCCGCGCAGATTACATATACCCTGATGTACTCCGCACAGATTACATATACCATCATGTACTCCGCACAGATTACATATACCCTGATGTACTCCGCACAGATTACATATACCCTGATGTACTCCACACAGATTACATATACCCTGATGTACTCCGCATAGATTACATATACCCTGATGTACTCCGCACAGCTTACATATACCCTGATGTACTCCGCATAGATTACATATACCCTGATGTACTCCGCACAGATTACATATTCCCCCACGTTATAAACTGAAATACCAGCAAAACTCAAACCAAACTACTACCAAGAAAAATCCATGTTCCAAATGGCACTCCTTCCGTTCTTAGCCCTACAGTCTGCCCAAACAGCAATTTATGTCCACAAGTAAGGCATTATCATACCCGGGAGAACCCACTTAACAATTTATGGGGTAAGATTCCCCAGTGGCACAAGCTGGGCACAACATATTGTGCAGTGAATAGGCAGGTACATCGGGGGTTTTGCAAATGCAACATGGCGTCCGCAAACCATTCCAGCAAAATCTACTCTCCAAAAGTCAAATACCACTCCTTTTTTTCTGAACCCTCCCATATATGTAAACAGCAGTTTATGACCACATATGGCATATTACCATACTCGGGAGAAATTGCTTTACAAAAGTTGTGGTGCTTTTTCTCCTTTAGTCAAATGGCACTCTTTCCCTTCTGAGCCCTGCTGTGTGTCCAAACAGCTGTTTATGACCACATATGGGATATTGTTTTACTCGGGAGAAATTGCTCTACAAATGTTGTGGTTCTTTTTCTTCTTTATTCCTTGTAGAAATGAAAAACAATTAGCTAAACCTACATTTTCATTTTCACGGCCTACTTCCAATAATTTCTGCAAAACACCTGTGGGGTCAAAATGCTCACTATACCCCTAAATACATTCCTCGAAGGGAGTAGTTTTCCAAATGGGGTCACTTTTGGGGGATTTCCACTGTTTTGGGACTATAAGACCTCTTCAAACCTGACATGGTGCCTAAAATATATTCTAATAGAATGGAGGACCCAAAATCCACTAGGTGCTCCTTTGCTTCTGAGGCCTCTGCTTCAGTCCATTAGGACACTAGGGCCACATCTGGGATATTCCTAAAACTACAGAATCTGGGCAATAAATATTGAGTTGCGCTTCTCTGGTAAAACCTTCTCTGTTACAAAAAAAAATGGATTAAATATGAATTTCTGCAAAAAAAAAATGACATTTGTCAATTTCACCTCTACTTTGCTTTAATTCCTACGAAATGTCTAAACGGTTAAGAAACTTTCTAAATGCTGTTTTGAATACTTTGAGGGGTGCAGTTTTTAAAATGCGGTGACTTATTGGGTGTTTCTAAAATATAAGGCACTCAAAGCCACTTCACAACTGAACTGGCCCCTGAAAATATAGCCTTTTGAAATTTTCTTGTAAATGTGAGAAATTGCTGCTAAAGTTCTAAACCTTGTAACGTCCTAGAAAAATAAAAGCATGTTCAAAAAATCATGCCAATCTAAAGAAGACATGTGGGGATATTAATTAGCGACTATTTTGTGTGGTATTACTGCCTGTCTTAAAAGCAGATACGTGTGGTGTTGTTCAGATAGCACTAGTTTTTCTCAGGTGCTCGGAATAGGGTCCCAACCCAGTTGAAGAGATAGAAAGAATTGTATTCGGCACACTCTTGGAAGGTCTCACGACCGAAACGTTGCACATGTAGCCATTGGCATTACGACAAAAAGTTAAAATAAATTTACGGTACCATTCCAAGAGTGTGCCGAATACAATTCTTTCTATCTCTTTAAAAGCAGATACATTTAAATTTAGAAAGATGCTAATTCTTGAAATTTTTCACAACATTTTGGTGTTTTTCACAATTAAATACTGAATGTATCGACCAAATTTTACCACGAACTTAAAGTTCAATGTGTCACGAGAAAACAATCTTAGAATCGCTTGGATAGGTGAAAGCATTCTGAAGTTATTACCACATAAAGTGAAACATGTCAGATTTGAAAAATGAGGCTCTGTCAGGAAGGTCAAAACTGGCCGAAGCGGGAAGGAGTTCAAATACATTATCTATATTTTTAGACTTTATTGGCTTATATGAGTAAAATAGATATCTTGGGTTTCTTATCCACCGACAAACCAGAATCTATTTAGGGCTCGGGGAGTGATGCAAATAAATCTAATTATCAGCAAATTCTGTAGTTTGTTTTGCTCTGCATAGAGAGAAGTCTGTCCTGACACATTGAGAAGCATTTTGTAGGACACTGAGCACATGTTGATGATTGCAAACAATTCCTGAAGTCTCTCCGTCCTCGGAATGGCATTATTATCAGAAAAGAATCATAGACTAGTGGTCTGCTTTGAATCCAACCCATTTTCTCCCAATTTCGACCTTGACTTAACCTTGAATTTTCTGCATATCTTGTATATTCCTCTTGAACTTCTAACGTAAACATAATGAATAAAAAAAAGAAAACACAGAATTTAGTGAAGAGTGACCCCACAGCCTTGTCCCATCAGACAGTTTGTTGTTATAATTAATCACAGGGTCTTTCAACCAAATCTCTGGAAAAAGAAACTCACCTTCACTTCGTCATCTGTAAGATATTTTTTTTGTAACACTGAAATAGGTGAATTGGGATTTTCACAATTACACTTCTTGTTTGAGATATAATTTACACGCTAGTAGATCTTACTTACAGCAGTAAGTCTTCCATATAGTTCATTAACCTTTAGTGCCCTGTAGTTTAGAGCTGGCAAATGCTTCATCCCATGTAAATTTTTACAGAGCATTATTTCTGCTCACTGAGCTTCACAGTATTACATAGTAAATATGTAATATCAATAAAGAAGACCTCCCAATGACTATGGACACTAAGACAACACGCTCTGTAAAGATTTATACAGACTGCAGCCGGGGAGCAAGAGGATCTGCCGGCTCCAGGTTTACAACTTACTGGTCTAAGTAATGGGGTACTGGAATTGAATCCCACCAGGGTAAACATCTGGAGATTGTGTATTCTCTTAGAAAAGTTTTCTTTCGGTATTCCCGTTTCCTCCTCTACTTAAAAAATACACAATTAAAGAGGTTGTCCACTATCGGACAACTTATGACCTATCTACCATATAGGTCATCAGTATATGATCTGTGGGGGTCTGTGGGGGTCTGACACCTGAACCCTGCACGGCCGCAGCACGGCCGCTATTCAATGTACGGAGTCAACTGCTTCTGGCACCGTACATTGCATACTGTGCAATGACATCCGGTGCCCACAGGCAGCCGGAACAGCTGATCGGTGAGGGGTCTGGGTGTCAGACCGCGACATATCATATACTGATGACCTATCCGGTGGATAGGTCATCAGTTGTCTGGTAATGGACAACCCCTTTAAGTTACTTACGTAAGTTCAATGGTATTATTTGAAAGTGTTGGTCCCTATATTAAGTTGAATGTTCTAACACCCCTCCCTTTATTCAGACACTACACCAGACCCCTAAATAAATTCAGACTCCAGACTTCTAAATTAATTCAGACCCAGATCAGACCAAACAGAATGGCGAGTCTCAGGACCTTGTATGAACTTGCCAGCTCAGGAACTTGTGTGCTAGGCACCCTCTGACTGAGGGGCTTGATACTGTAGGAGGGCCTGTGGCCCCTAGTCTTTGGGACCCGGTCGCAACTGTAACCAATGTGAAGCCCAGAAGAAGAAACAAGTCACGACCAGATAATTGGAAAAATACAAATAGTCTTTATTAAAGTTAATTTAGACACAAAGACAACATACAGACAATTAAATATATTAAAATACCATAAACCTCGAACAAGAATGGAATCCGAACAAAAAAGCAGAGCGACCCCCAGATAGTAAAATATGGTCACAATCGACTTCTATATACAGCTAAAGTGCATAAGTATAAACTATTAAAGCAAGTGCTAGGCATAATACATTTGCACGGATGGACACGTATGCATAGTGTAAATAGTAAAAAAATCTAGAATGCAGTCCTAAGTACATATAGCACACTGAGCAATGTACCCACACCTACATGGTACAAGATGAATAGGAGATCCGGACCAGGAAGGGGGATCTCTGCTTGACCCGACGCGCGTTTCGCTCGTGCTTGACACGTGCCTCCCCCCTGACATCCGGATAGTGTAATACCAATGTATACATTTTAAAGTAGTTACATATAAAAGGTTAGGTATATGAAAGCACAAGAGACTCATGCCACCCCCAAGACATCATTACCCTCATATATTGCCAAAAGTCATCCCTTCAAAGCTCCTAACATTCCCGCCACATCCTTCGTCAAATACCAAGAAGTGTAATAGAACGGTGTCATCAGATCTTTGATCTCAGTGGGTTGGAAGTGTTTGCATATGAAAGTTTTCCACTTTTTGAAAAATTTAGAGGAGCAAGATTCCGCTGTACGTTAAATTTCCAACCTATCCAGATATACATATTTTTTCAATTGAGATATAACCTCCGTAATCGGCGGTAGCTGTGACTTAAGCCAGAGGGTAAGCAGGGATCTTTTAGCAACTAGAAGAAAAGCATGTAGTGCGTCTGGAATGTGTTGGATTACCGGGAAGACATGAAATAGAAGAGGTAGCGGCTCCACTGCTAGAGATATTCCCCATGTCTCCCTGATGGCCTCTACAATCTCACTCCAATATACAAATAATTTAGGACAGGTCCACAAACCATGAAACAGGTTAGTCTTAGGTGTATGGCACCGTGGGCACGCCACCA
The DNA here is from genome assembly GCF_050947455.1 of Rhinoderma darwinii. NCBI lineage: Eukaryota > Metazoa > Chordata > Amphibia > Anura > Rhinodermatidae > Rhinoderma > Rhinoderma darwinii. Next base: position 21,928,299 of record NC_134688.1, on the reverse strand, counting down.
ATCTTTCAGGAAAATTAGGATGAGGGGGGATGTCAAATCCATATATAGCCCTATGAATGAACTTAAAGTGGGTCTCTCTCCATTGTTCATTGATAACAGCTTTACGTACTCTTGCCCAACCCCCTAAAATTTGCTGCGTTAGATCTTGCTGAGAGAACTCCCTATTCCACGCTTTAAACATTGTGGATATGGTTCCTTTGGCCATTGTTTCTCTTAGTGTGTAATATAGAAAGGACAAGGAAGATTTAACTGGAGGAGTCATGATTAAGGTATCTAAAAGATTTCTAGAGCATTCTGGGGCAATATTAAGTAGCTTCGACCTCAAAAAGGACTTTAACTGGCAATAGGCTAAATGATGCCGTGAGGAGATATTGTGTAAGACCTGCAACTCTTGAAAAGTCATGTAACGATTGTCAGTAGGGTGTATTAAATGACTAAGCTTAGAGATGCCCAGCAAGTGCATTTCACGAAAGTGGGGGTTCTCCCTCCCCTGAGGAAACTCTGGGTGCCCCCATAGATGCATATGTTTGGAGATGTGTTGAGGGAGACCAAGAAGGGATCTGACAGATTTCCAGGCCATGATGGTGTCTCTGAATAATACACGGTGTCTCACTGCCGGAGCTAAATTTCTAAAAGAAGTATGTAACAAAGAAGATAAATGCATTGGAGCCACCACCCCTGCCTCAAGGGTTTAGTTGGAGTAGAAATTTGATTCTTGCATCCAATCAAGACCATGTCGAACTAAACTGGCTAGATTGTAACTGCGTAGGTCAGGAATATTAACTCCCCCCCCCCCCTCCTTAGGAACCATAAGTTTCTTTAAGGCAATTCTAGGTCTTTTCTTATTCCATATATAATTGGAAAACATTGAGTTTAGTTTCATGATATCAGTATGCTTCAGAAGGAGAGGGATTGTCTGCATCGGGTATAACAATCTTGGGAGGCTAATCATTTTCAGTAGGTGACATCTTCCCATGAAGGAAAGGGGTAAATGTTGCCAGCGCTGAAGATCCTGCTTAATCTTATTGATAACCGGTGGGTAATTGAGGGTATACAATGTGTCAGGTGTACGTCCAATATGTATTCCTAGGTATTTAATGGAAGACTTAGCTAAGGTAACAGGAATATTCAATGATGACATTGATTGTGCGATACCATTGCTAGACAAGAACCTAATACCATGTTAAATTCCATGCATCCATCTCTACAACCATCCATAGTAACATTCCGTGCATCCATCTCTCCAGACACATGACCTACTACCATGTTAAATTCCATGCATCCATCTCTACAACCATCTATAATAACATTCCATGCATCGATCTCTCCAAACACACCTACTACCATGTAACATTTCATGCATCCATCTCTACAGACACATGTCCTAATACCATGTTACATTCCATGAATCCATCTCTCCAGAGACATGACCTACAAACATGTATCATTCCATAGATCCCTATCTCCAGAGATGATCAACTACCATGTAACATTTCATGAATCCATCTCTCCAGATACGTGACTTACGACCATACAACACTCCATACATCCATCTCTCCAGAGACATAGAGACATATCTGTCTATTTTATACAAATGACTACATACATCATTGGGCACTGTATGGGAAGATAATTGGAGTGATGTAGTAGACACGATACATGCTGGTAAGTGAAGTAGACCTTTATGTCAACAATTTCCTACTCATCGTTTGCTTGCCGCATATGAAATTTGAAATCATGGAGACCATATTTCCAGATCTACATTTCGGAGACAGTTTCATCTTATTGTGTTTCTTATTCTGTGATTGAGCTTACAACTCTGCCATCATCCTAAACACTAATTAAACATCCCACGTCTGAATCTCGCCCTTCACCATTCAACACATCTTCTCTATTTCATCATCTACAAAGCCGTTCTGTTCATTCATCTCTAGGTTGATGTAGCAGAACATGTGCAAACAAAGCTAAAAAAAAAATAAAAAAAAAAAAAAGAGCCGAAAAGATGGGAATTAAGAGGAGTGTTTAATATCGGATTGAAAAGAATCAAAAATGTGCAAAACAAAGATAAAACATAACAACAAACCACTCAGTCAGTTTGTGGGAGCTAAACAGCTGGCAGTGAATATATGGCAATTACAAGTATTTCATGGCACTTTAAATTGCTCTAAACAGATGGACATGTCTCTATACGACATATCAGTCTGAAAAGCTGTGCAGGAAGTTCAGAGGAGAATTCAGACCCTATACATTATAAACGTGGGGATTATATGTTGCTGGCACACGTGCCTTTGAATTTTGGAAAATGAAAAACACATTTATAGAACAGAATCCATTCAGTGGAGGTTAAGGAATCTGGGCTTTACATTGTAGACATTTTTTGGACCATAACATCTGTTGTTCTGGGGGCACAAAAACAGTTTCTCCGCCTTTGTGAGGTCATAACATTTGCTGTGTCCAAAATGTTCTCAATGGGTCTGCAAAGTAGTAACAATTTGGACGAGCATTAAAATGTTCAATCCTGTCTACCTGGAGCGGAAGATAATGTACAAGAATATTTTCCTTTAAAAAGTCCTAAAGTAGTCAAAGTGTGGCACAATTTTTTCACCAATTTCACCAAATAATTTTTTATTTTTTTTTAGATACAGCTGCTTTGTACCCTGTATACAGAGCAGCTGTATCTATCGCCTGAATCTGTCAGGTAAGGGTATGTGCACACTACCTCTTTTTAGACGTAATGGAGGCATTTTATGCCTCGAATTACGTCTGAAAGACGGCTCCAATATGCCGGCACACATCTGCCCATTGCTTGCAATGGGTCTTACGATGTTCTGTGCAGACGAGCTGTCATTTTACGCGTCGCTGTCAAAATACGGCGTGTAAAATGACGGGTCGTCAAAAGAAGTGCAGGACACTTCTTGGGATGTTTTTGGAGCCGTTTTCCCATAGACCCTATTGAAAACAGCTCCAAAAACGTCCGTAAAAAAAAACGCTGCAAAAACGCTGCGAAAAATGCGAGATTCTCAAAAAACTTTTGAAAATTAGGAGCTGTTTTCCCTTGAAAACAGCTCCATATTTTGAGACGTTTTTGACTCAGCGTGTGAACATACCCTAAGGGTATATGCACACACACTAATTACGTCCGTAATTGACGGACGTATTTCGGCCGCAAGTACCGGACCGAACACAGTGCAGGGAGCCGGGCTCCTAGCATCATACTTATGTACGATGCTAGGAGTCCCTGCCTCGCTGCAGGACAACTGTCCCGTACTGTAATCATGTTTTCAGTACGGGACAGTTGTCCTGCAGCGAGGCAGGGACTCCTAGCATTGTACATAAGTATGATGCTAGGAGCCCGGCTCCCTGCACTGAGTTCGGTCCGGGACTTGCGGCCGAAATACGTCCGTCAATTACGGACGTAATTAGTGTGTGTGCACATACCCTAAGCGGGAACGATGGGTTCATTGTCAGCGGGTCCTGCACAGAATCCACCTATTATCGATCACATCTAAGTTATGAACAGCTTGATCCTGCATGTCTGAAACATATTTTTGGAGATATACAGTCTTTTTTGATTTGTAGTCTATTTTTAATCGTGTTACTTGTATTGTCCAATAAAATATATATTCTTCTATGCCATTTGGCAAATTTATATTTATTGATAGTTTCTGACTCTTTCTTTCTCTTGTGCTTAATCTGATATTTGGAGTTTCTATCATTACTGGGGAGTCGAATAAATGTAACCGCACTTGCTGGCGACTTAACCCATAGACTGTATAGTCCCATGAGACATATGTTTGACATGTCTGAAACACGCAGGACCCGCTGTCACTGAACCCGTGAGTCCCGCTAACCTGACGGATACAGGTTTCAGTGCCAGATACAGCTGCTTTGTATACAGGATACAAAGCAGCTGTATCTCAAAAAGTAAAGATAATTTACTGATAGAAAGTTGCAGAAAACACACTGACAGACGTTTAGGCTGGGTTCACACGACCTATTTTCAGACGCATTGGAGGCGTTTTACGCCTCGAATTACGTCTGAAAAAACGCCTCCAATACGTCGGCAAACATCTGCCCATTACTTTCAATGGGTCTTACGATGTACTGTGCCGACGACCTGTCATTTTACGCGTCGCTGTCAAAAGACGGCGCGTAAAATAACAGCCTCGTCAAAGAAGTGCAGGACACATCTTGGGACGTAATTGGAGCCGTTTTTCATTGACTTCAATGAAGAACAGCTCCAAATTACGACCGTAAAAGACGCTGCGAAAAACGCCAGTACATGCATTTACGTCTGAAATTCAGGAGCTGTTTTCTCCTGAAAACAGCTCCGTAATTTCAGACGTAAATGCAGTTATCATGTGCACATACCTTATATATACTGTATATATATTTCAAAAGGTGCACATAGCCTTTAAAGGAACATTCAAGGTAAAACTTATACATTGTGTTATTCCTAGTGCAGGGCCAGAGGGGGCGGTACATGACACAGGGATTCGCTAAGGTCTCCTTTGAATCTCAGTGTCATGCTCCGCCCCCTCAGTCCCTGCACTACACATAGCACAGTGTATATTGTCCAGAGTGTTTCTTTAAAGAAAAACACTAGTTATCAGATGTTTAAAATCAGGATATTTAAAAACAAGGCTAGGGCAAAAAACTGAATCTTTGCCCTGGATGAGAGAAATCCGAATTATAACTCTGCACATGATTCTGCTTACTTGCCAACAGAAGTCTGTGAAGGGAAAGATGAGGTAGAGTCTGACGTATAATTTGTTGGAAACTACTGTGTGTGTCAGGAAGATGACTGAAGCTAACTACTGTTTTGTAGAAACCATACTGTAACAGCAAATACCGAGAGCATAGTATAATGTATAGTGTTAGTGTTTCTTGTATAGTGTTTCAAATATTAACATTTTATACGGTACATTAAAAGATCATATAAACATCTTGTTAACAAATAGTAAAACATTTATGAGGGTGGTGTAAAATAAATATATTAAAAAAATTGTTGCTTTCTACAAAAAGGCCACTTCTACATTGAAATATTTTGGTCCATGTTTTACATTAGTATTTATAAACTAATCTGGAAAGATTTTCTCATCTTCCATGTTTTTGGTCTAGGGGCTGAATTTATTTAAGAGTCTCGAGTCTTAAATTATTTAAGGGTCTGGTTTGGGGTCTGATTTAATTTTTGGGTCTGGTATGAGGTCTGGATTTATTTTGTGGTCTGTTCTAAGGTCCGAATTAATCTTGTGGTCTAGTCTGAGATCTGAATTAATTTTGTGATCTAGTCTGGGGTCTGAATTCATTTTTGTGTATGGTCTGAGGTCTGGATTTTTTGGGGGGACTGTTCTGGGGTCTGAATTAATGTTATGTTCTAGTCTGGGGTCTAAATTAATTTTGTGGTCGGTTTTGAGACCCGGATTATTTTAAAGTCTAGTTTTGGGTCTCAATTTTTGTGGGGTCCTACATTTTATGTGTACAGTATAGTAGCACTATGCATGCGTTACTGTTAACACAAATTGTAACTGTACTCCTGCCTCTGTATATGGGAACCCATTTTAACCCTTTATTTTAGTGTTACTTTGTATTACTACTTCAGCATAGTATATATAAATGTTACTTTAAATTTTATGGGAGAGTCAGGATAAATTAAGTTCTAGGTGTGTGTATGTGGGTTAGGGGGGAATCTTAATCTTTCCCACCATTGAAGGAAAGCCTATCTACAGCTCAGTGTCTAAGGCGGGATTCACACGACCGGGTCCCGCCCGAGCCCGAGTATCGGCCGGTAAAATCGGCCATTTTTCCCGGCCGGTTTGCATTCTTTTTGCATCCGTTCCGGGCCGGGCAGATCTGGACAGTGACATCAGCGGCAACTCCTGAAGGGGAATCCCCATGTGTTCGGGGATTCCGCTTCAGGAGTTTCCCCTGATGTCACTGCCCAGATATGGACAGAGACATCAAGCGCTCTGTCCAGGAGCGGAATCCCCGAACACACGGGGATTCCGCTCCTTCATGGAGCTAAAATGGAGCTAGCACATAGCAGAGCGGGGAGATACCTCCCTGCTCTGCTATAGTGGCGTCGCTACAGTAGTAGCAGCCGCAGCAGCAGCAGCTGCTAGCGGTGCCATGGAAGGTGTCGCCGGGCCAGGGCGCTTTTAAAACAAGCAGGGGAAGGGAGCCAGCGCAGTGCTCCCTTCCACCTGCTGTACACCCCGGCCCTGCCACACAGTGTACAGCCATTCGTCCGAATGGCATCAACTCCTCCTCCTCACATGCACTCTGCGCTGTGAGGAGGAGGAGATAGAGCGCAAGCGACGGAAAACCCGGCCATCACTCAGGACACATTCCGGTGATGGCCGTGTTTTACCCGGCCCCATAGACTTCTATGCCGAAAATAGAGCATGTCCTATTTTTTGACGGCCGGTTTTCCCGGCCGTCAAAAAATCGGTCGTGTGAATAGCCCCATTGGGGGTCTATTATTCCTAATGCAGCCGGGTGCCGGCCGATTTATGAACGGCCGGCACCCGGCCGGGAAACCCTGTCGTGTGAATGAGGCCTAAGGTAGTCTGAAATCTACCTCCTGTCTAATTATTAGTGTAATGAGCAGCGGGTTGTGGATCCACTGTGAGCTCAACCGGTTTGACTTAAGGCCACTTTTAAGTGCGTTGTCTAAGTAGCCTCCCCGGTATTTACTTTTTGGCCCCCGTCCGGGGATCTGGACTTGGCTCCGGGGAGACTACCAGGTCACTACTTATTGAGGTGGTCCGATTATACCGTTGCACAAAGGTGGATGCAGACAGCAGAGGACCCCTGTGCAAGAACAGTATACGAGTCCCTTCCTCTTCAATAGCTCATCATAGAGCACCCCCTTATGCCTCTTCCCAATCCACTAGGAATATAAGCCATAAAACTCATTAGCTCAGTCACTTACATGCAATCTAATTAACAGTATTAAACGGCTAGCCGCATTTTAGGTAGCGAAGGTCCCCCTTACCTACTGGGCCCCTATTCAGCTGCACAGGTTGAACATGTAGTATGTCCACAACGGCTGTGGCAGATGGATATAGATCTGAAGTCACAGTTCGTAACAGGTAGCGGCTTGTTTTCAGGCTCGCAGCAGGACACACGTTGCCAACAGTTAGGCAGGCTCGTATCAAGTAGCAGGATACAGACTGGTAGCAGGTAGCAGAATACAGACTGGTAGCATGTAGCGGAGCACAAACTGGTAGCAGTAGCATAATGCGGAGTTAGTAAGGATTGTGAATGCACGCTGGCCCTTTAAGAGACTCTGGGACATGTGGCAGCAAGCAGGAGGAGGAGCACGGCCACGGTGGGTAGAGCAGAAGCGTTGGCGGCCACTAGCAGAAGAGGGGCCAGGACGCTGGTGGGTAGGTGAGTGGCCTGGCGGCAGGGACTGCCGGCAGGAGTGGCACCCGCCGCCGGCTTTACAATTGGTTTAGGCTGCTGCACTTTTCCCCCCACTACAGCTCTGCCTCTTCAAAACACAAGTCTATCAAATGATCACCAGGGATCATACAGCAAGAGCAGAATGATTATAAAGTACATAGATCAATGAACCACTAGTGAGAAAAAAGATAAACTACAGGTAACTGCCACACATATACTGAGGAAAATGAGCCCGCATAAAGGGGAACCTGGGGGGTCGATTAAAGTCGCTTTCTACAGAAATAGAAAAGGACAAATAGATTTTTCAGTAATTCTCTGCATTTCTCTGTTTAACCGGCGCCTGAATTATTAATCAAACGCAGTTTTTTCTTTTTTTCTTTCCCAGCTGACGTCTGTAAATGTGATGGTGATTTCTGTTCTATTAGAAACTCCTTATTCTTCTATCAGCAGCCACAGCTTCACATTTGAAGTCTTTTTACGTAGGGCCTATTATTTTCTCCCTTGGTCTTTCTCAGTGTTATCAATTTTTAACGTAATTTATGTATTTTAAAAAACATTCCTCTGCGCTCATCTGCATTGCCTAATGAAAGTGTGAGTTACTGCTTTAGAAAATCTTTCATGTATAATTTCTGAATTGTCTTCTGAAAACGCGGCCGTGACACAAAGTTAATGGTCCTCATTCGCACCAATAATTCTTCATGTTTTTCATATTTAACTTCCTTGGCTTGGAACATCACGTGCAGCTTTACAGATTAATGTATTGATTTTTCCTCCGGCATTTTACTGCATAATAATTAGAAGATATTGTAGTTACCTAAATTCTACATCTATCGGACAAATGAAATTTATATTTGATGATAATTTCTCTAGCATAACAAAAAAATCTTTGTGTTGCTCTGTAATTAGTTATTTAAAAAAAAAAAAAAAAGGATTTGCTCAAGAGAGGATAAAATATCAGCGAGGAATGAAGCGGCAGTGGTGGAGATAATCTTATATTTTATAATACAAAAGATCATTAATAGTTGGAAAAAGTGCATTAACGAGGACAAGTTGTCCAAGTTATAATTATCCAAAGAAAGTGCCAATATAGTCACTTAAAGGAACATAACATTCATTTTTATAACTGGTTATTAAAGGGACTCTTTAGTCTGCCCCTTAGTAAAGCTCATGATACGTATGGCATTTAGCTGATATTATTTTTCTCGTCTTTTTTAATGGTTTAGTAGTTTTTCGCACCTTTTTTTTGTGATTTAGTAGTCTAGACTTTATAATTATTCTGTGCTTGCTGCAGTGGAAATCTGCTCTCTATGTACTACTTCCTGGTGAGCTGCAGCCAATCAGAGGAGGCAGAACTGAAGAGGGGAGGGAGAGAGCATTAACCTGAACTAATGACAAGACAAGGTGGATTTCAGACTACCTAAGGCTATGTTCACAAGGAGTTTGCAGACGGTTTTACCGCTCGCGGGAAAAAGACGCCTACGCCTCCCATTGAAATCAATGGGAGGCATTTTAGGGCCGTTTTGACGAGTTTTGCGGAGCGGTTTCCACGTAAAAAAACTCTGTGTGAACATAACCTTAGACTCCCTGTAGGCACTGTAGATAAGCTGTAGTCACAGATGACAGCTCTGGACAAATGAGGAAAATAAATAGCAGTTAAGCGGGGCCTATAGGTTTTGTCTAAGGCTCTGTTCTCACCACCTTTGGTGGGCACATTCAGCATACGCTAAATGGATTCATAGACCTGATGTATGCTAAAATGGTTTTCTTTTGGCATGCACCGGGCAGATCTACATCATGTGGCAGTACAGCTCTGGCAAATTTGACCTACTAAAGTGGTGTATTTTAAGCAACCAGGGTGTGTACAAAGAGAAAGGGGCATTTCTCTCAGATTCGGGTTGAGTCCAAAACCTGGAATAGGGCCTGGGGGAGAGAAAAGAGACAGATAGGTGGGTTCCTGCTCCACCCAGACAGTCCATGCTTTGGTCTGTCTGATGAGCCTAATTAGGTTTTTGCTGGGAGAGACAGACATTGCAAGGCCTGTTGGAGTCACAACCATGATGGTATGAACTGTGTGTGTTTCGAGTTACTGGGTAGTAGACCCAGGGTCTCATAGCCAGGGACACTTCATGTGTTCAGTCAGAGTTTGGACGGCCTAGGGTTTATTTTGCACTGTGTTGTTGTCACATTCCCTGTTCTCAGAGTTGGTCTGAGAGGTAGGCGCGGGTTAAAATCTTGAGTGCTTTGCTTGCTGTCACTCTCAATCAGCCAATTTAGCCTCATATATAACACCCCTAGTGCTAGACCTCTTTCCAGAGATTAACTTCCTGTGGCTCATTTGTACTTTGGCTGCTGTGAGATCTGTTTGTTTTTTCCTTGTTGTCTGACCCCGGCTCCCCTGTCCTTTCTCCTGTGTTTTATATAATTGATTTTTTGTGTTTACAACCTCGGACTGCATGACTTATCTTGTGTTTCACTGCATTGTACTACGTTACCGCTCTGTTATTACCTCTAGCTACTGACTACTCCACCTGTCCGCTCCACCTACCAGCAGCTGCCAGGCGAAAGCAAGGTTCCCTTTCACCTGCAGGAGCACTCAGGGTCTGTTAGCAAATTCCAGTTAGTGGGTCCAATCCGCTGCAGGCAGGGCCCCAGTCATCAGGGACGTCACAGTGTGAGTTCGCCACCACTCGCCTAATCTGACAGCTTGCGCCAAGTCAGGTTGTGGGTGTGCTTTTTGCTGGAGTGGTATTCTGTCAGTATTGTTACAGAATCTCTGGCCAATAAGGATCAACTTCAGCAAGTGGTTGATCAGATGCATGGCATCACTCAGCTTGTTCAGGATCTTGCAGTCTGTGTTCAGGTGCAAGAAGCTCAGGCAGATGTAGTCACTCCCTCTATTTAGGAACCTAAACTTAATCTCCCTGATAGGTTTTCAGGAAATCACAAGGAATTTGCTACCTTTAGGGAGAGCTGTAAACTTTATTTCAAGTTGAGGCCTAGTTCTTCAGGTTCTGAGGCTCAGCGGGTGGGCATAGTTATTTCCCTTCTACAAGGTGACCCCCAGACCTAGGCTTTTTCTCTGTCTCTGAGTCCCCTGAACGATCTTCTTTGGATGCCATTTTCTTGGCTCTTGGCCTACTTTATGGCGACCCTGACCGCGTAGCTGTTGCTGAGAGTAAGATAATGTCCTTAAGACAAGGTAGACGTCCGGCTGAGGAATACTGCACTGAGTTTAGGAGGTGGGCTTACTGAAGCCATTAAGGATGCCATGGTGCATCATCCTCCTTCTGCCTCTCCCGAGTCAGCCATGTCCCTTGCTATTCGACTGGATAGACGGCTACGTGAGCATCATCTGGAACAGTCGTCCGCTATGCCTCCCTTGCCCAGGGTGGAAGCTATATCGCCATCTCCTGACGAACATATGCAAATTGGAGTCGTACGATCTGCCCATCACAGGAGGATCTACCAGAGGGAACATGGATTGTGTTTCTATTGTGGTGATCCCGTACATCAGCTTCGCTCCTGTCCTAAACACCCCTTGCCGGAACTTCAATGCCTAGATGAGTTTGAGGAAGCACATCTAGACACTCAGGTGTCTTCTCTTTTTTTCCTCTAAAGTTTTACTCCCAGTTTTGTTATCTTACAATAATAACAATTGTTGGGGAAAACCATTTATTGACTGTGGGGCAGCCATTCATTTAATTGACTCCAGGACTGTAAAATAACTCAATCTGCCCCTTATCAGGTTGTCTCTTCCCATTGCTATATCTGCTATCGATAACTACCCTTTGCATCATGATAAGATTCATTTCATTACTCCTGAAATTTCCATGTTGGTGGGGACCATGCATTATGAGAAAATTTATTTTTATGTCCTTGAGTCGTTGCCTGCTGCGGTTGTGCTGGGAATTCCCTGGTTACGTGTGGCAGCCTGACTGCCAGTCTTCCTGTATGTCTCTACCCATTTATTTAATCTCCACCTCCCAACCTGTCCTGCCTCAGTATCTTGAAGACTTCTCTCATGTGTTCTCTGAGTGTGATAAATTGCCTCCTCATAGGGAATGATTGCCCTATTGATTTGGTGCCTGGTTCCCGTCTGCCCAAGGGGCGTATATTTAATCTGTCTGTTCCTGAACGTCAGGCCTTGAAAGACTACATTGCTGCCAGTTTGCGTAAAGGTTTTATTAGACCCCCCTCGTCTCCTGTAGGGGCAGGTTTCTTTTTTGTGGAAAAAAAAGATGAAGGTCTTAGGCCTTGTATTGACTATCGGGAACTTTACAAAATTACTGTTAAAAATCTGTATTCACTGCCTTTGATTCCTGGCTTGTTTAATCAGCTACAGGGGGCTAGATTGTTCACCAAGCTCGACCTCAGGGGAGCTTATAATTTGATCAGGATGAGGTCTGGGGATGAGTGGAAGACAGCATTCAATACCCCGGAAGACCATTACGAATACCTGGTGATGCCTTTCGGTCTTTGTAATGCCCCTGCTGTTTTTCAGGGTTTTGTTAATGACTTATTCAGGGATTTGATAGGCAGATTTGTTGTGGCGTATTTAGACGACATACAGATTTTTTCTCCTGATCAGAAGTCTCATGTCTCGCACGTTCACGCTGTGTTGCAAAGGTTACAGGAACATTTTCTGATTGCCAAACTAGAGAAGTGTGTGTTTGAAGCTGAAGAAGTGAACTTTTTAGGCTATTTACTTTCAGCTAAAGTTTTTGGTATGGATCCTGCCAAGGTGAAGGCCTTTGTCGAATGGGTGCAGCCTAATACCCTCTCCGAAGTTTTGCTAACTATTATAGAAAATGTATTTGTGACTTTTCTAAATTGGCATAACCTCTTACTAATCTTACTCAGAAGGGGGCTGATGTGGCTAACTGGAGTCTAGAGGCAGTGCTGGCCTTTGACTCCTTAAAGAGGTGCTTTATTTCCGCGCCAGTTCTCGGTCAGTCGGACCTTCAACAGCCTTTCACTCAAAGTGGGAGTGGGAGCTGTCTTGTCCCAGGGTCCGTCGAGTCTCACCAACTTGCGACCTTGTGCCTTCTTTTCACGTAAATTTTCACCTGCTGAAAGGTGACAGAGATGTCTTGCCAAGCCTGGTGTCCCGTAACTACTGCTGGCCTTCGTACATGCGTGATGTTAGAGCATATGTCCAAGCCTGTGGGGTGTGTACTTAAGACAAACTGCCTCGTTCTCGACCTACTGGAGAACTTCTGCCCCTCCCTATACCGATCCATCCCTGGACACATGTCTCCATGGATTTCATTACGGATCTCCCACCCTCCGAGAATAAGACAGTCATTTGGGTGCTGGTGGATATCTTTTTCTAAGCAGTGTCACGTCATTCCACTTAATAAGTTACCTAACTCTGTGACCCTTTCTAGGTTGTTCATCCAACATATAGTGAGACTGCATGGTGCTGATGCTCTCCCCGGGGACTCCAGCATGAAGTGTTCGAAAATTTCCTGGTGGACACTGCATTGACTCTGTAATTGATATAACACAGTGGATGAACACCAGCAGATGACATGGCCCCCAAACCATCACTGACTGTGGAAACTTCACACTGGACCGCAAGACACTTGGATTGATGCCTCTCCACTCTTCCTCCAGACTCTGGGACCGAGATTTCCAAATGAAATGCAAAATTTACTTTCATCTGAAAACAGGACGTTGGACGACTGAGCAGCAGTGTTGGTCCACGGTGTTATATCAAGTCCAGAGTCAGCGCAGCGTCTGCCAGGAATTTTCGAGCACTTCATTCATGCTTCCCTCTGCTGACAGCTTTATGGAGATGCTGATTTAATTTTCCAGCAGGACTTGGCACCTGCCCACCCTGCCAAAAGTACCAATACCTGGTGTAATAACCACAGTATCACTGCGCTTGATTGGCCAGCAAACTCGACCTGACCTAAACCCTATATAGAATCTATAGGGTATTGTCAAGAGGAATATGAGAGACACCGGACCCAACAATGCAGACGAGCTGAAGGCCGGTATCAAATCAACCTGGGCTTCCATAACACCTCAGCAGTGCCACAGGCTGATCGCCTCCATGCCACGCCACATTGATGCAGTAATTCATGCAAAAGGAGCCCCAACCAAGTATTGAGGGCATATACTGTACAGACTTTTCAGTAGGCCAACTTTTCAGTATTAAAAATCTTTTTTTAAATTGGGCTTATATAATATTCTAATTTTCTGAGACATTCAATTTTGGGTTTTCATTAACTGTTCCCATAATCATCAACATTAAAAGAAAACAATGCTGGAAATAGATCACTCTGTGTGCAATGAATCTATAGAATATGTTTCACTTTTTGAATTGAATTACTCAAATAAATTAACTTTTTGATGATATTCTAATTCATTGAGAAGGACTAGTATAGCACATAAGCTCTGTACAAGGGAGGAATTATACCAAGTATATAATCAGAGCAGTCATCTGAAAAATACAACTTCAGTGGTGTACATGGAGGATGAGGGCCTCATGTAAAAGATAAAAATTAGGCTCTTTTCAGGTACCGCTTGACACCACCACTCTCCTGACCAGCCACGGCAATATGTCCCAGTGCTCCCATCCCATGTTATGATGGTACACCTTCGGGGACCACTTCCCTGAGCAAGTTCTCACCACCCATTAAAATGGGGACAAGACCAAAAGGAATGGGCCCTATAGCAGCCACATGGGCTAAATCTATGGTATGTATGCTTTTGACTGCTTTAGGCAATATCGATTTTTGTTAATTTTTCTTGGGAAAAAAAATGATACAAAATATAAAGCAAAATTGCAATATCTTTACCCTCAGAAGTGTCTGAAACTCGTTGGTCTCTGGTGGGAGCGAGATAAGTATATTATATTACACGTGTTGCAGTTTGAGTAAGACAGAAACACAAGTTAAAAAATGAATGTGCTCTGAATGTTTGTTCAATGGTGCATAGGTCATTAAATCCCACACAAACAGCACAATTTGCATAATTAACATTCAGATTATGTAAAGCTCATTAAAAAGTGTGAGAGAAGAAGAACCAGTAAAATCACCTTGACGGCAGATAAGCTAGAAAAACACTGATACCCGGACAAGGGATACGGACTCATGTTTAATAGGAAAACGTTACTTAATAACATATTAACTTCTTAGAATTTTACAATTTTGCATGACCTTGACAACCACCTGAAACAAGGTCACGATGTAATGTGCACAATCATTATTGCAATGATCTTTATTATAAATAATTGTAATCCGTACAGATGTAGCAGATCTGATTTTGTAATTTAAAGGGGTAATACAGTATTTGAAAAAGATGGCTGCTTTTTTCTAAAAACAGTGCCACACCTGTCCACTTCTGATCGGCCCCATTCACTTCAATGAAGTTGAGCTGCATCACCAGACTCAACCTATTGATAGGTATGGCGCTCTTCCTGGAAGAAAGTAGCCATCTATTTGTAATCCTGTACAACCCCTTTAACTCTTTTTCATTTTCTTAATTCAGAGTTCCTTGGCTGCTTTTTATTTCATGAGGGTACAACTATTAGTAACTAAAACTTACTTACATTGTCTATTGGAGTCTAGATAGGCTGAAATCCACGTCTTGTCTTATTAGAAGTCCAGGTGGCTGTTCTGTTGTTCTACCTTTCTTTACACTGAAGCTCTGCCGGTTTAGATTGGCTGCTGTGTAGAAGCACAAGCCCAGCACAAGCTCACCAGGAACTTAGTGCACAGAGAGCTGATTTCCATTACAGCAACGATAGTGTGATAATAATATTCAAGCAACTAAACTGCTAGTACTTAAAGGGAATGTGTCGCCAAATAACAAATTTTTTTGAAGTAAGTTACTTATTTTTATTATATTTTTAAAGTTTTTTTGGGGCATTTTTTTTTCTTCCACAAGGTGAAAAATATTAAAAATTAAATAATAATTTGACAAGTTTTCCTATCTTGGCCAACAGAGGGAGCACTTCCTAGAATTACAGCAAGGTGAATCAGGCAGAGCAGCCTGACCTAGCTGCTGTAACTGTGGGAGGAAGACTTTGCCCCCTCCCTATTTTTGGCTACAAGCCAGGAAAAGGTGTCTTCAAATTGCTAAGCATTGTCCGGCTCCCATTTTGGGAGAGGTTTTACAATGGCAGCTGGTAGAAGCTATAGGACACACCAAAAGGCTAAGGCCCCATGCACACGATTGTGCTTTTGTAGCCGAAATTCCCACGAAAATCCACGGGAGAATTGCGGCCCCATTCACTTCTATGGGCCCATGCACACGACCATGGTTTCCACGGTCCGTGCATGGCCCAGGAGCCTGGACCGCAGCAAGAACGGACGTATCTTATTACGGCCGTGTTCTGCGGTCCAGGCTCATAGTAAATAATGGATGCGGCCATGTGCACAGTCCGCAATTTGCGGGAGGCTCGCGTGTGACACTCCGCGGAAGGCCGACCAGAAAATCACGGCAGTGCACATGGCTACAGTCGTGTACATGAGGCCTAAGAATGATGAAAGTCAAGAGGGAAGACCCTGTGGTGAATGACTTTTCAGTTGACAGGTTCACACGACGTGTATTTGACTGTATTTTTTATGCATTTTACTTGCCGAAAAATGCATGAAACGCTTGATTAAGCTTCCCATTTACATCAATAGGAAAGCACGCCGTTAGTACATACAACACGATTTTTTCCGCAAACTGTTTTAAAAAACGCGTTGCGAGAAAAAAGAAGTGTCTTGTCAATTCTTTGGCATGTAAAGCGCGCCAAATGTTCCCAGAGTCTATGGGACTAATAATGAAGCAAAATGCGTCAAACACTGGAAAAACACGTAAAAAAGGAATGTATTTTAAAAGGCGCTTCTCAAGAAACGCTTGTGTATTTTACCCGTCTACGCGTCGTTTTTGTTTTGAGCGGCGTGTGAACATGCTCTAAGGGAATTATTTTTCATTTTCCTGTAGTTTATATTGCGGTGCAGGGAGAAAATAGAAGTCGCTATAGGTGAGAAGATTTTTATTTTTTATATCACTAACTTTATTTTTTTTTGTTTTGCAGGTTCTGCTCGGCCGTTTGGACTACGTCGTAGATACGCTGGACTACTTCGATGACCTACGTTTTTTTTTTTTATAAAATGGTTAATGAGGGGTTGTGCGAGGGAGTTTTTATTTGAATAAAAAAATATTATCTTTGGGTGTATTCAAACAGTGCGGATTTGCCATGTTTTCACCACGCAGCTGAAAAACACACAAAAAAATTGTGGTAAAACAGCATGCGCTATTCTATGTGTTTTCGACCACACAGGAAAGACACGGCAAAACTGCACTGTGTGAATACACCCTTAGACCATGTTCACACAGTTTTTTGCAGGAAAAAAATAAATGTGCCTGAGCATTCTTTCAGGAATTTTGACAACAATTTCAAACTGCCTGCTTTTTTTTTCATCTGTTTTCGCGGCAGTTTTCATCCGCGGCCATTGAAGCTAATGCAAGAACCATGCCACTAACGCCACGAAAAACGCCTATGAAAGGAAAAGACACTTTTTTTTCCCCGTGAGGGGTCAAAAGCTACCCGGGAAAAAAACGCCTCTGCCTCCCATTGAAATCAATGCGGGGAGATTTCGTGGTTTTTATGGCGCTGTATTCCGACGTGATTGCCGCATCAAAATCAGAGATAGGAAGCTCTGTGTGGACAAGGAGTTATGTCTCTGTTTTTTAATACTTTATTACCATCTTAGTAATGGCAGTTGTCTTTTGACGACGTCCATTATTAAGATGGTGCTTAGTGTTAGCCAGTAAAAAAGCTGCAACTAATCCCCATTATTACCCTGGTACCCACCGCCACCAGGGGTATTTGGAAGAGTCAGGTACGATCCAGTATCTGACCATCTGTAGTGATGGTCGGGAACTGGGGCGGCCGCAGGCTGGTATTATTAGGCTGGGAAGGTTCAAAAACTGTGAACTTCCCACCCTGGTAATACTAGGCTGCTGCTGCTGTGTTGTATCTGGCTAGTTATGAAAATGAGGGGGGCCCCATGTCGTTTTCATCAATTTCTTAATTTAAAAAAAAAACAAAAACACGTGGGGTCCCCCCCCATTTTCATAACCAGTCAGAGACAATAAAATAGCTGCAGCCTAGCATTACCAGGGTGGAAAGGGCCACTGTTTTTGGCCCTTCCCAGCCTAATAGTACCAGCCTGCGGCCGCCCCGTTACCCGACCATCACTACAGATGGTCGGGTACTGGATCACACCCGGCTCTTCCCGATACCCCTGGTGGCGGTGGGTGCTGGGGTAATAATGGGGGTTTAGTCGCAGCCTTTTTCCTGGCTAACACTAAGCCCCACCTTAGTAATGGACGCTGTCAAACAGACAACTGCCATTACTAAGGTGGTAATAAAGTATTAAAAAAGACATGAGAAAATAATTTTTTATTGAAATAAAAACTCCCCCACACAATCCTCGCTAACCATTTTATTTAAAATAAAAATAAAAAGTAGATAATCGACGTAGTCCAAACGGTCCAGTGGAACCTGCAAAACAAAAAACATAAGAGTTAGTAATATGCTGCTGCTTCTTCATTCCTTGCTCCTACTGTGATTCTCCATGTAGTTACACGGCGGTTCACAGCAGGAGCAGGGAACGATGAAGCAGACACACAAAACCACGCACGCACACACCTTACCTGCATGTTTGGGGGGGTGTTTTTGTGTGGGGGGGGGGGGCGCTCGATGGAGCAGCTGTGCTTGCCGCTGATGCTTCAAGACAGCTGATAAGCGGCTGTGAAGGATCAGCGGCACTACTGTGCCGCTGATCCTTCATAGCTGCCAATCAGCTGTTTTGAAGGAACAGCGGCGAGCACCGCTGCTCTATCGAGCGACCCCCCCCCACACAACCCCTCCCAAACGTGCTACGGCAAGCAGCGGCGAGCACCGCTGCTCCGGCGGGTGTCCCCCCCACAGAAACCCCCACAAACATGTAACCACACCACACACACACAGAGACACCCAACCCCCCCCCCCCCTCCACGCGCGCACATACACCTTACCTGCAACAGTCTTCTCCAAAATGGTGCCGGTTTTCCCCCTACAGCCCCAAGTAAATGAAAAAAGTATTAATAAAACAAAAACATTTCATGTGAAAAAATAAAGTACATGTAAAATTGTATTAAATAAAAACACATAAATTAATAAAAAAATAATGACACCTTTTCTTTAATAGTAGACAAGGTCTATTTGAGATGCCCTAGGAAAAAGCCATGAAATCAAATCACTTGGCTTTGAGTATAATGTTGTAGATAAATCTTTCATCAATTGAGGAAGTAACAAACAAAATGTAAAATGACAGATAATTAAGACAAATGAACAAACAATAAGACAAAGGGAAAGAGGACAATACACATAAGAACTTACACTCTGCAGGAGAGAGGTCCCTGCCCATAAGAACTTACACTCTACAGGAGAGAGGGCCATGCCCATAAGTACTTACACTCTACAGGAGAGAGGTCCCTGCCCATAATAACTTACACTCTACAGGAGAGAGGGCCATGCCCATAAGTACTTACACTCTACAGGAGAAAGGTCCCTGCCCATAAGAGCTTACACTCTACAGGAGAGAGGTCCCTGCCAGTAAGAACTTACACTCTACAGGAGAGAGGTCCATGCCCATAAGTACTTACACTCTACAGGAGAAAGGTCCCTGCCCATAAGAGCTTACACTCTACAGGAGAGAGGACCTTGCCCATAAGAACTTACACTCTACAGGAGAGAGGACCTTGCCCATAAGAACTTACACTCTACAGGAGAGAGGTCCCTGTCCATAAGAGCTTACACTCTACAGGAGAGAGGTCCCTGCCCATAAGAGCTTACACTCTACAGGAGAGAGGTCCATGCCCATAAGTACTTACACTCTTCAGGAGAAAGGTCCCTGCCCATAAGAGCTTACACTCTACAGGAGAGAGGTCCCTGCCCATAAGAGCTGACAATCTACAGGAGAGAGGTCCCTGCCCATAAGAGCTTACACTCTACAGGAGAGAGGTCCCTGCACATAAGAGCTTACACTCTACAGGAGAGAGGTCCCTGCCCATAAGAGCTTACACTCTTCAGGAGAAAGGTCCCTGCCCATAAGAGCTTACACTCTACAGGAGAGAGGTCCCTGCCCATAAGTACTTACACTCTACAGGAGAGAGGTCCCTGCCCATAAGAGCTTACACTCTACAGGAGAGAGGTCCCTGCCCATAAGAGCTTACACTCTACAGGAGAGAGGTCCCTGCCAATAAGAACTTACACTCTACAGGAGAGAGGACTCTTGTCATGTCAGAAGTTTTCATCGGTGGGGGTCCGAGCACTGAGACCCCCACCGATCGCTAAAACAATGCGGCAGAGGCACTTGGGTGAGCGCTGTGCCGCTACATTTTTAAACCTTATGCCCACGGTCATATTACGGCTCTGAACAAAAAAGTGGTGTTTTTGTGGTCATACAAAATCCAACAAATAGCAGTGGGGACCACTTATGCCACTATACAAGCTCCGTGCGCGTTGCTCTACCAAGAGCATGAGGCCTTATAAGAAATTCATTTTTTGCAATCAGATATTCTTTGAGTAGGAGAGGTCAGTGATGAAGCGGCACTTACACATGACAACTACCGAACCCACAACATAAATGTGTATTTGGAACAGAGCTACAAAAGAGAAGCTGTGGGTTTCACATCTAGGCATTGGTATAGCATGCAGAAAACTTGGCAAGTGTTTTTTTTTTTTAGGTTTTATTTTAAATCCTAGCATTACTGGGATTGTGTGTGACATTAATAATAGTGTTTATTTTGTCATTATTTTCTTCCATATAAAATACTGTTTTTCTTGTCAGTTTAAGATGTGTGAACAGAATGTAAACAGAAACCTCTTCATGTATTTTTTTTATTCCATTTACTGTAATAATATTATTTTTCTATGCTCAAATTGTCAGTTTTTTACCTCCAGTCCATTTTGTTTTGTTTTTTTACCATAGCCTACCAATAATACTCATGAAAACAAACCGTTTCAAAATAGTTGGCCGGGGGATCAGCCGATCAACCCAGATCCATCTTCTTTAAACCCCAGGTGATCAGCTGTGATCACCAGGGAAAGCCACATCTGGCATTACATGTCGGCTATTCAAATGAATGGCCAGCCATACGTAATATCTAATTGGGTTGTGGATTCACTGCGCTACTCCGCCTGTAACTGAGTATCTGCTGGCCAGACAGGTGTAATACGGTCACTGGTAGATGGTACCTCGATGGCAGCTGGACACAGTCAGATTGCAGGTAGCGGATACAGGCTGGTGCCAGATTACTACGCAGGATACGGGACTGCTCACGGACACAGGACTCAGGATACAGGACACAGGACTTGGCACAGACACAGGACTCAGGATACAGGACTCAGGATACAGGATACAGGACTTGGCACGGACACAGGACTCAGTATACAGGACTCAGGATACAGGACTTGGCACGGACACAGGACTCAGTATACAGGACTTGGCACGGACACAGGACTCAGGACTCAGGATACAGGACTGATCACAGACACAAGATTCAGGATACTTTGATTTTTGGGGATTATGAAGTGCCATGTAGTCCGTGAGAGAATGCCTCAGTGTGCCTCCATGTAAAAATCAGAGGCACATGTGTGTTTGGCAGGGGCACGTATATTTCTATGGGCAGCGTATTCAAGATCCATACAACAAGTATCTTAAATACTCTTGTGTATGGCTTTATCTGTTCACATCTGAGAAATTGGAAAGGGGACACTGACTTATGTGGCTTTTTAATCTTATTATTTATGTATATTTTTCCTTATGATTCACTAGTGTATGTTAAAATCCCAGTATATTACCTTGTGTATACTATATACACAAACTAATAATACTATATACACAAACTAATAATACTATATACACAAACTAATAATAATAATAAGGGTATGTGCACACACACTAATTACGTCCGTAATTGACGGACGTATTTCGGCCGCAAGTCCCGGACCGAACACAGTGCAGGGAGCCGGGCTCCTAGCATCATACTTATGTACGATGCTTGGAGTCCCTGCCTCGCTGCAGGACAACTGTCCCGTAGTGTAATCATGTTTTCAGTACGGGACAGTAGTTCCATGGAGACGCAGGGACTCCTAGCATCGTACATAAGTATGATGCTAGGAGCCCGGCTCCCTGCAGTGTGTTCGGTCCGGGACTTGCGGCCGAAATACGTCCGTCAATTACGGACGTAATTAGTGTGTGTGCACATACCCTAACAGTACTATATACACGCAAACTAATAATAATAAAACTAGATTCACAAACTAATAATAACACTACTATATACACAATCTAATAATAATTATACTATATATACACAAACTAATACTATATTCACAAGCTAATAATACTATATACACATACTAATACTATATATACAAACTAATACTAATACTATATTCACAAACTAATAATAGAGCATTAATGTCACTAAAAAAATGTCAGGACAGCCCTGGGGTCCATTCATGGGCTTACATTTTCATCCATATATGTAATTATGTCACTGGAGCCCACTTCATGGTGTCAAAGGAGAACCCCTTCTGTTTACAGGTTTTTTTAATGTTATATATCTAAAATTAATAAAAATAGATTGTAATTAGGCTTAGTCTTTGACTTCCTTTTATATTTTTCTTACAAGTTTATCCTTGATCATGGAACTGGCACCTAAATGATATACCTATGTACCATAGAGGCAAGAAACCCTTTTATAGGGACCATGGAGGGAGGGGTCCCCCAATTTGAATTTCTTCCTTTGCTTACCTGCAGCTCCCACGAGGGGGGCTCACTGCATAAATCCATATGCTGTGAGCTCCCTCTAGTGGTGGTTGCAGGCAGCCAGAATTTAAGTGTGGAGCTGGAGTGGAGCTTATTATGAGTTTTGCTGTGAAGTACCGTGATTTCTGTGTACTTTTATAGCAGAACCCCAAAGATTTGGCTGAACTTAATAAAGTAGTTTCTCTTTAAAAGTATCAAATATTACCTCAAACAACGATTTAAAAAGAAATCAAATAAAGTGCTATATCCTGTACATGAGCGAATCAGTGACATTTTTACTAATGTCCTTCTTTGTTCAGGGGAATAATATTCTCATTGATATGGATATATCATGCACATTCATATCATAAAAGTAATTTCTTCAATTTTGTAAAAGAAAAAACGTTTTATAATGTTTGACTGAATCACTTTCTTATTCTGTAGGATAATATCTTTGTGATAGCATAAACTGGAGAAATCCACCCCATAATGCCACATAATGCTGATAAATTGCCAAGTTTGGGTAATTGCTTCATAAAGTTATAACTATTAGGGCTGCATCATACTATTCATTTTACTTTATTTCTGAATACATGAAGTACAGAATCCTAGGAGCAAAATGTTCTTCGTTTCAGCAGACATTGAACTTGAAAAATATTAGAATATATGGAGGCAAAATATACTATAACCTTAGAAAATTAAATTAAAAATGTCCACAATTATTAAAGGGGTTCTCTGCTTTGGACAATCCCTACTTGTCAGAACGGACCCTTGACAACAAGCTGGATACAATGTGTTCCCCTGCCGGGACCCCCAGCGATCAACTGTAATCTGTAGGGAAACCTGACCGTAAGTGTTCAAATTCCATGCAGCGCTACCATAGGGGAAAATAAGCATTACACGGTGCTCATTCCTATCAATGTGTTGTCTGTGTAATGCAGGACAGGTCCTCCAGAGAAAGAGACCCTCTTTGTAACCATTTTTACTCTGGCCAATAGATGAGGATCCTCAACAGAGGAGCCCCCTTTATTAACTCAGATTTTCATAATAGGGCATATGAAAATTAATTTTAAAAACTAGAAAATCCCTTCAACCGGTTGAAGACACAGGATGAGAATACATGTCCTGAGCGGCAGGTGCTTGCCGGATTAGGATGAGCATTCTCATCCTGTGTGATAGCCATTGTGCGCGTGCGGTCATTAGCGGGGCAACGGCTGTAATACACAGCCGCAGCCCTGCTCTAACGGTGGAGAGAAGAGAAACCTCTTCTCTCCACTACAATAGAGAAGCGGCACAAGTATAGTAAGTACTGTACCTGTGATGGGTCAACACAGAGTTATTAATGGTTACATAATATAAGCCGCTTTATGTATCTATACATAGGTCTGTGCGGACCCCATGCTGCAGAGGGCCTGAAGATACTTTCTTATACATATCTCCAAACTTTTAATTTTAAAAAAAGCATATGGCGCAAGGTATTTTTTTGTCCTGCTGAGCCACAGGACTAGCATGTAGCAAATTTTTCGCAAAAGTTTTACATTTTTTCATCGCTCACCAAATTGGAAAGTGACAAGAAAAGTGGTTGTGGTGCCAAAAGAGATGTAGTTTAAAGGGGTATTCTGCGATCAGCAAAAATCTGTCCAAGGAGCGGAAGTTCTAAAACAATAATAGAGCCATTACTCACCTGACAAATATTCCGGTGTTCCAGTGCAGCTGCTCCAGTCCTCTCCGATGATCTGTGTTGACAGTGCTGCATCGATGACGTGCCAGTTTACCCACATGATCGCTGCAGCCAAATACTGGCCTCCTAAGTCTCGTGCCGTATACCTCTGAGGCCAGTGATTGGCTGCAACGATCACGTGAGTATATGGGCATGTCATCACTGCAGCTCTGTCAACATGGAAAGGCGGTGAGTACTGGAGCAGCTGTGCTAGAATCCCAGGAGAATTGTCAGGTGAGTAATGGCTCTTTTATTGTTTTATGGTTACCCTCTTAGACAAATTCTTGCTGGATGCAAAAAACCCCGTTAAAGAATCACTCCCATGTTTTTTTTTCACCCCCCATTTAAAAATGTGATGAAGTGCAATTTAGTCAAGTGTTTGGTCTTGCCGTTTCTGGCCGCCGGTGGGTCGCATAATCTCACTTCTGACTATTAAAATTCTACAGAAACTGCTGTAGGGACGGGAGGTCAGTCTCTCAATGAAAGCCTATAAGACCCACATCGACGCTCTTAGGGTATGTGCACACGACCATTTTTCAGGCGTAATGGAGGCGTTTTACGCCTCGAATTACGCCTGAAAAGATGGCTACAATACGTCTGCAAACATCTGTCCATTGCTTGCAATGGGTCTTACGATGTCCTGTGCAGACGAGCTGTAATTTTACGGCCGCGTCAAAGAAGTGCAGGACACTTCTTGCGACGTAATTAGAGCCATTTTTCATTGACTCCAATGAAGAACAGCTCCAATTACATCCGTAAAAGACGCCCCGAAAAACGTGTGCACTTGTAAAAACGCCCGAAATTCAGGAGCTGTTTTCTCCTGAAAACAGCTCCGTAATTTCAGACGTATTTGCCGTTGTCGTGTACACATACCCTTAGACTTGCATTGAGAGACTGACTTCCGTTCCCTACAGCTAACTGTAGAACTTGCATAGCCAGAATGCAGTTCACGTGACTCAACAGCAGTCAGAAAGGGAGCGGCTACTACCGTGTTTCCCCGATAGTAAGACACCCCCGATTGTAAGACGTATCGGGGGTTTCAGGGGGGTCGGCTAATATAAGACGTACCCGGAAAGTAAGACATATGTCTTACTTTCGGGGAAACACGGGGGTATTGCCGCCTCCTGCCCACTTCCGCGCCGCCCCCCTCTCCATACGTCACCGCGCCGTCCCCTGCACTTGTCAATGCCGCCTCCTGCTTAAAATACGGTAATGCACACAGTATTAACTCCTTAAAGCCTGGCTCCTGCTGCAACTGCCGGAATCGAAGCGCGCGCCGATTCCGGCAGTTTAACCCATTAAATGCCGCTGTCAATAGTGACAGCGGCATTTAATGTGTTTGACAGAGGGGGGAGCTCCCTCTGTCACCCGATCGGCGCCCCCGCAAACAAATCGCGGGTCGCCGTCGGGTTTCCATGACAGCCGGGGGTCTAACAAAGACCTAATAGGTTGCCTGTCAGTTTTACACTGACAGGCAATAATGCTTCGGTATACTAAGTATACCAAAGCATTATATATGCGATCGGCACATCGCATAGTGAAGTCCCCTGGTGGGACTAAAAAAAAAAATGTAAAACAGTTAAATAAAGTTTGTGAAAAAAAATAAAATAATAATTCGACAATTTTTTTCCAATAGACATACCCCGAAAGTAAGACATAGTGGGGCTTTTGGGGATAAAAAGAAAGTAAGACACTGTCTTACTTTCGGGGAAACACGGTAGTAAAATAAGGCAGCCGATAAGCCGAAATATCTCACTACATTGTACTTTATTATATTTGTAAACGGGGAAGGGGGGGGGTGCAAAAAAAAGTCACATTTATTAAAAAGCAAGCCAGAAATTGGTTCGTATTTTGCTGCAACTCTACAGCTGCACACAGCAGGCATAGATTTGATTTTCTATTAGTCTCAAATGCAGAAAATTTATCAGGAGATGTGCACCTTTTAATATGTTTGGCACAAATTACTTCAACTATCTCCTTTACTTAGACTGGCACAAAAATATATATGTGTAGCCTCAGTCCTTACGATTTGTAGCACAGATCCCCAAATAATGTGTCAGTGTCCTTACATTAAAAATATAAACTTAATATTATATTTATAATGAGTTAAAACTTTTTATAAAAGGGGTTTTCCAGTCCTAAGTAATTGATGGCCTGTCCTCAGGATATGCCAGCAATACCTGATCTGTGGAGTTGCGACATCAACTTCACAAGACTGGAAAACCCCTTTAAACTACATGATAAGGATTTCTGAGAAGCAACCATTTTAACCAATTGGTAAAATAAACAACAGTCTTTGGTATCAGAGAAGGCAGCAAATACTATGTCAATATACTGTATACTGGGAGTGGTAGATGCAGATAAGATCATAGTAAAACTCAATTAGAATGATTAAATATAAAAGTTAAAAAGTACATAAATATGCATAAAGTGCATCAAACAATAGTCAAGTTACCTGAGAAGCACAGAGAGAGAGGGACCGAAGTTGGCGTGGAACTGGCGGGATGCTGCCGCTCCCGGCATTTTCCAAGAGGGGACCCCAGCACAAGCAGGACCAGAGAAAAACGGACAGATGCGCGTGCTGACGTCTGTGGGCAGAGAGGAGCATAATGTAATGTTAGTTAATAGGAGGGAGTGGGCATTAGACCCACGTGGTTTAGATAGAGAGGTCAAGGTATCGTAGCAACCACATGCATGCTCCGTACATACAGGTGGTTCTCAATGAATTAGAATATCATCAAAAAGTTTATTTATATCAGTAATTCAATTCAAAAAGTGAAACTCATATAATATCTAGATTCATTACACACAGAGTGATCTATTTCCAGCATTTTTTTTTTCTTTTAATGTTGAAGATTATGGTGAACAATTAATGAAAACCCAAAATGTTGTCTCTCAGAAAATAAGAATATTGGGTAAAATTTAAAGATTGTAGACTCTTGGTGTGACACTCTAATCAGCTATTCAACACAAAACACCTGCAAAGGTTTCCTAAGCCTTTAAATGGTCCAACAGTCTGGTTCAGTAGGCTACACAATCATGGGGAAGACTGCTGACTAGACAGTTGTCCAGAAGAGTCATTACACAATAAGGAAGGGAAGCCACAAAAGGACATTGCTAAAGAAGCTGTTCACAGAGTGCTGTATCCAAACTTATTAATGGAAAGTTGAGAGGAAGGAAAAAGTGTGGTAGAAAAAGTTGCACAAGCAACAGGGATAACCGCAGCCTTGAAAGGATTGTCAAAAAAAGGCCATTCAAGAATCTGGGGGAGATTCACAAGGAGTGGACTGCGGCTGGAGTCAGTGCTTCAAGAGCCACCGCACACAGACGTATCCATGACATGGGCTACAAGTGTCGCATTCCTTATGTCCGGCCACTCATGACCCAGCGACAACGTCAGAAGCGTCTTACCTGGGCTAAGGAGAAAAAGGACTGGTCTGCTGCTCAGTGGTCCAAAGTCCTGTTTTCAGATGAAAGTAAATTTTGCTTTTCATTTGGAAATCTCGGTCCCAGAGTCTGGAGGAAGAGTGGAGAGGCGTCATTACAAGCTGCTTGCGGTCCAGTGTGAAGTTTGCACAGTCAGTGATGGTTTGGGGGCCATGTCATCTGCTGGTGGTGGTCCACTGTGTTATATCAAGTCCAGAGTCAGCGCAGCGTCTAGCAAGACATTTTCGAGCACTTCATGCTTCCCTCTGCTGACAAGCTTTATGGAGATGCCGATTTCCTTTTCCAGCAGGACTTGGCACCTGTACACCCTGCCAAAAGTACCAATACCTGGTGTAATAACCACAGTATCACTGCGCTTGATTGGCCAGCAAACTCACCTGACCTAAACCCCATAGAGAATCTATAGGGTATTGTCAAGAGGAAGATGGGAGACACCAGACCCAACAATGCAGACGAGCTGAAGGCCACTATCCAAGAAACCTGAGCTTCCATAACACCTCAGCAGTGCCACAGGCTGATCGCCTCCATGCCACGCCACATTGATAACACCTCAGCAGTGCCACAGGCTGATCACCTCCATGCCACGCCGTATTGATAACCCCTCAGCAGTGCCACAGGCTGATCGCCTCCATGCCACGCCGTATTGATAACACCTCCGCAGTGCCACATGCTGATCGCCTCCATGCCACGCCGCATTGATAACACCTCAGCAGTGCCACAGGCTGATTGCCCCCATGCCACGCCGCATAGATAACACCTCAGCAGTGCCACAGGCTGATCGCCTCCATGCCACGCCACATTGATAACACCTCAGCAGTGACACAGGCTGATCGCCTCCATGCCATGCCGCATTGATAACACCTCAGCAGTGCCACAGGCTGATTGCCCCCATGCCACGCCGCATTGATAACACCTCAGCAGTGCCACAGGCTGATCGCCTCCATGCCACGCCACATTGATAACACCTCAGCAGTGCCACAGGCTGATCGCCTCCATGCCATGCCGCATTGATGCAATAATTCATGCAACAGGAGCCCCGACCAAGTATTGAGGGCAGATACTGGACAGACTTTTCAGTAGGACAACATTTCAGTTTTAAAAATCATTTTTGAAATTGGGCTTATATAATATTCACATTTTCTGAGACACTAACTTTGGGGTTTTCATTAACTGTTCCCATAATCATCAACATTAAAAGAAAAAATGCTGACAATGCTTCCCTCTTCACCCTACCACCAGCCCTGGTATTGCAAATGCCATGGCTGACAATTTTATGCTGTCAGCCTGGGGCACAACAAAGGTACCCAGAGCTGTCTAATATAAGCCCCTGTTAGGCCCTGTTCACACTGAGTTTTTTTGACGCGGAAACCGCGCCAAATAACGGCCGAAAATGTCTCCCATTGATTTCAATTTTCGTTTTTTTACCACGAGCGGAAAAACCGTCTCGCAGTAAAAAGCATCATGCCCTATCTTCGGGCGTTTACGTCTCTGACCTCCCATTGACATCAATGGGAGGCAGAGAAAGCGTATTTCGCTGCGTTTTTTGCCCGTAGCACTCAATGGGCGCGAGCGAAAAACGCTGCGAAACTCAGCGGAAAATGCCGTGCAGGCAGGTCAAATCTGCCTCAAAATTCCAAACGGAATTTTGAGCCAGAATTTTCCTCCTGCAAAAAACTCTGTGTGAACTCAGCCTTAGGGCGAACCTTAGATATGCCCTAACATGTGCCTTTTTTAATGCCAGGCTATAATATAAAGTCATATAGACGCATTACATTGTCTTGCAGTTAAAATAAAAAAACAGCTTAAAAGTAAATGTCCCCTAATGGGATGAGACATTTTTGCTTAAAAATAATTGTAAAAGTTTACTATTAAACAAAATAGCGACACAAAGTAAAAAAAAATGACAAAAAAATAGATGTTTTTAAATTGATAATTTCTTACTAAATACAAATTATTTAATATAAAAAAAAACATATACATATTAGGTATCCCAGAACTCATAATGACATAAAATAAAGTTATTTTCTCAGTTATGGTAAACGGCATAAAAATAATAAAAAAAACGATGGCGGAATTGCATTTTTCTAAAATATCAATCACAAATTACCCTAAATTAATTTCTAAAAAATCTACAATTCATCCCGCAAAAACAAGGCCCTAAACAGCTATGTAGACTTAAAAATGAAAAATTTATGGCTGACAGAATGCTGTGAGGCAAAAGTGAAAAAAAAATAAAATCTTGTGCCCAAAATTGGCTTGGTCCTTAAGGGTATGTTCACACGCTGAGCCAAAAACGTCTGAAAATACGGAGCTGTTTTCAAGGGAAAACAGCACCTGATTTTCAGACGTTTTTTGAGCAACTCGCCGTTTTCGCTGCGTTTTCGCGCTGTTTTTTCGGCCGTTTTTGGAGCTGTTTTCAATAGTCTATGAGAAAACGGCTCCAAAAACGTCCCAAGAAGTGTCCTGCACTTCTTTTGACGAGGCTGTAATTTTACGCGTCGTCTTTTGACAGCTGTCAAACGACGATGTGTAAATTACAGGTCGTCGGCACAGTACGTCGGCAAACCCATTCAAATGAATGGGCAGATGTTTGCCGACGTATTGGAGCCGTATATTCAGGCGTAAATCGAGGCATAATATGCCTCGTTTACGCCTGAAAATAGGTCGTGTGAACCCAGCCTAAGGGATTCATTCTGGAAAGCTTTGCTTCAGAACAGCAGACAAACTGCTAAGGGTATGTTCACACGACAGCGTCCGTAACGGCTGAAATTACGGGGATGTTTCCGCCTGAAAACATCCCCGTAATTTCAGCCGTAACGGCATGTGCAGGCGCTTGAACGCCGCGTCCATTAC
The DNA here is from genome assembly GCF_050947455.1 of Rhinoderma darwinii. Taxonomy (NCBI): domain Eukaryota; kingdom Metazoa; phylum Chordata; class Amphibia; order Anura; family Rhinodermatidae; genus Rhinoderma; species Rhinoderma darwinii. Next base: position 21,898,062 of record NC_134688.1, on the reverse strand, counting down.
GGACGTAATTGGCGCTGCTATTCATTGGAGTCAATGAATAACGGCTGCAATTACAGCCAAAGAAGTGACAGGTCACTTCTTTGACGCGGGCGTCTATTTACGCGCCGTCATTTGACAGCGGCACGTAAATATACGCCTCGTGTGAACAGACAAACGTCTGCCCATTGCTTTCAATGGGCAGATGTTTGTCAACGCTATTGAGGCGCTATTTTCGGATGTAATTCGGGGCAAAAACGCCCGAATTACGTCCGTAATTAGTGCGTGTGAACATACCCTAACAATTAGGAAACGTTCAGAAATTGACCTGTGGTGCGTTGTTTTAATCCGTAGCATGTCAGTTGTATTTGTGTAACCGCTGATTTTTTATTTTTGCGGCGGAAAAGCTGATGCAAAAATCGCAACCCAGAAAAAAAAAGATTGTACTAAGGCACACGACTGAAGAATTCATCTGTAATTGAGGGTCGGAATTACAGTAATTATGGATCCATTCACTTCTATTGCCCACGGACACCTTCCCGTATATTTACGGGAAATTGTCCGTGCCGTAGAAATGCTTCGCAAAAGATAGGACATGTCCAATTTTTTGCTTTTTATGGGCCGTGCTTCCATACTTTATATGCGGGTGGTTGTCCGAAGCTGTCAGCGGCCGGCCGTGCCCGTAATCACCGACAGTGATTAAGGGCACGGTCGCATGTAGGTGGCCTTACCCAGAATTCTCTGCTACTGCATCCAGTCTGGCCTCCAGGGATGACATTTCATCCCATGTGGCTACTGCAGCCAATCACAGGCTGCAGCGGTCACATAGGATGAAATTTGAGCCCAGGAGGCCAGGCTGCAGAATGGCAGAGGGATGTGTCGCCATGGCTACGGATAAGTATGAAACCATTTATTTATTTTTACATGCAGTTTTCTGCAGCGGGCATCCTGGCCGGAAAAAAAACTGCACCACTACTTGGTGCAATTTTTTGAACGGAATTCCCTGCGGCCGCCAGGGCGGATACGCCGTGCGCTTTTACACGGTGAATCAGCCTGTGTGAACATACCCTTAGAGTTTTGAATGTTGTCTTATGTCTCAAAATGTTTTTGCAAGCAGCACCACATCCCATGGCCCACATATACAATACAAACTAAAATAGTACTAATAATAATAATAATAATAATACAATATACAGTACATGTCCCTTCACTAGCCTGACGCGTCTACTTTATGAGATTTAGTAGCCATGGCATTATCAATAAATATTAATAAGGACAAAAAGAGATCAAAATCAACATTAACTCCCATGGATAATACATGGTAAGTGGAAAAAAAAAAAAAAACAACACTCAAAAAATTACAAAAATACCCTAACCTAGTGCATTATAAGATCGCGTCATTGTTGTACATCGTCATGCTCGGGCTACATTCATATTTCTAGAACTGTTTTTGCTGTTTTTACTTCTGAACCACTGGACACATTTTTGGATTTAGCTTATGATGGGAGATTAAATCCTTGTGTGATGGTGATTGATACGTATCTAGGAGATAGCTATCTCCACTCCACGTCATTCCCTTGCTGATGCAGGAGTCGTGTGCTTTCCGAGTCAAGCGTATAAAATATAAATCGTATCAGACTATGGACCTGTCAGATGAGCCGTGATGGATCACGGGGAGTGCGGAGTTATTCACTCTCTATATATCATTAAGTGAACCCAGGGCTGGATGAATTTTTTCGACAATGGTAAGATCCTTTGTCCTCATTGCTTTATGGTTCGGTGATAATCCTATGTGATTGAGTTGTGTAATGTACAGAAAACGAACGTCCTCCTTGGTATTACATTGACTTCACATTAATAAAAAGTTGTGAGCAGATATAATTATAATACTTTGATTTCCTTCCATTAACTCGGTGGGCGGCTCGGCTGCTTTATTAAATTCTGCCTGTGTGATGGGAAAGCAATTTATTTTGTGTAATGATATGTCTATTGTAGGGACCTCCTTTACGCATAGTAAGGGCAGGGTTCTAGAGCAATTCATAGAAATATTTCTGGTCCAGTAAATATTCCTAAATTATTTAGTAATGGCATTTTAAAAAATCGGCTTAATTTAAAAAATAAAAAATTCACATGTCGCGGTCATACCACATTTTTTTGAAGCAATTTTCAAAAATATATTATCACGACATGTGAATTTATTTAGCAAGATGGTTCTTTTGGTTCCTGTATTATTGTGAAGGGGATTTATTTGCTACGTTGTGTGCTGTTTCGGATTGTTCCTGATTATTGGTAGCTGCAGGGGTGGACACAGACAAGGGCCCATGTGCAGAGCACTGCCTTCCACCAGCATACCTGCAACGTAAATATTCATATTTAAAATAAATAATGACTGTAGCACCAAAAAAACTTCCAAAATCACCCCCCATTTCAATGGTAGGCAGCGGCGCTTTTTCTCCCGGACGGCTTTCAGCTGCTCGCGGGAAAAAAAAAGTGGGATGTCCTTTCTTGCCATGGTTTCCGCTTCTGACCTCCCATTGAAATTAATGAGAGGCAGAAAATGCCTGTGGCGCTAGATTCTGAGTGTTTTTCGCTGCATTTTTTGCCAGCAGTGCTTGCACTAACTTCAATGGCCATGGGCGAAAAACGCAACAAAAAAAACTTGGGCAGGTCAAAATCTGCCTCAAAATTCCTGAAGGAATTCTGAAGCAGATTTTTTTCTGCCTGAAAAAACTCTGTGTGAACAGGGCCTTAGTTTTCCCTGCGGTGGTAGACTATATCTTTGGTGGTTTAGGCATACCTCCCAACCGCCCCTCCCGACGGTCTGAGCAATGTCCCGCCCTGCCTCGGACCCTCCCTGTTGCCAGCCACGCCCCCCTGCAACGACGCTGCCTGCGCAGTAGTCTGCCTGGAGCAAGGGAGCAGAGTGCAGCAGACACACCGTCGCGGAACACTGGAGAAGAATGAAGCCACAGGACAGGGGTGACTGGTGAGTACACAGATTAAACTATTTAGTGCCTGGGAACACTAGCATTTCTAATATCATAACATAAATTACATTATTTTATGGTTTTAGAAAATCTTGTGTCTCCAGGCACATTCTTTTTGCGGCTCCCACACCCCCCTCGTGCCCCCCCTCATGGCGCCCCCCATGCCCCCCCCTCTCGCGCCCCCTGTGCCCCACCTCTCGCGCCCCGCTTGCTGGACTGCTGTAACTTCTTCCTCTCCTGGCAGGGGAGGGAGAATAGTAATAGTAGTGGTAATTAAACATCTATATCTATCTATCTATCTATCTATCTATCTATCTATCTATGAATCACATAAACACAACAAAAATTTGAACAGCAAATTCCAACCAAATGATACAAAACGTGTACGCAGGTGCAAGAACACCTGTGACTGCAAATATACAGCAGAAAAAGAAATGGCGACAGCACACTGTAACACTAATGTTACCTAAACCGCTAAATATAAATAAATATGCATTACTGCTAAATCTACTTACAATAGGGAGGTTCTTAGTGCACATTTTGATCAAAAAGTGTTTGCCCGCCTGCCACGACAAGACGACCTCTGCACATACACCCAGAACTGGGACTAAGCCTACATATATATATATATATATATATATATGGAGATGGTAGGAACCATCTGCTGTATATTTGCAGTCATAGGTGTTCTTGCACCTGCATACACGTTTTGTTTCATTTGTATCAATTAGTTTAATGCTGGTTCCTACCATCCCCAGATATATATGTAGGCTTAGTCCCAGTTCTGGGTGTATGTGCAGAGTAGGTCCCCACCTTACAGAGGTCGCCTTGTCGTGGCAGGTGGGCAAACACTTTTTGATCAAAATGTGCACTAAGAACCTCCCTATTTGTAAGTAGATTTAGCAGTAATGCATATTTATTTATATTTAGTGGCTTAGGTAACATTAGTGTTCGCAGTCTGCTGTCGCCATTTCTTTTTCTGCTGTATATTTGCAGTCACAGGTGTTCTTGCACCTGTATACACGTTTTGTATCATTATCTATCTATCTATCTATCTATCTATCTATCTATCTATCTATCTATCTATCTATCTATCTATCTATCTATCTCATATCTATCTATCTATCTATCTATCAAATTCAAAGAAGCTTTATTGTCAGGACCAAATACATATTAGCATTGCCAAAGCAAGTAAGAAGTAAGGGAATGAGGGATAGGGACTGAGGGCTTGGGGATAGGGACACATCTAGGGTCGGGGTTATACAAGTCTATGGCATATCATGTCTCTCTCAGTTTATGGCATGCAGTGACATATTGTGCCGCTGTGCCCACTATGGTTTCCTCTTCACCCAGCAGGATGTAGAGTTTCTCTTCCTCTTCCATGGGGCTGAAGTCCGGTAAGAGATCAGTGAGTCTCCTGAAGTGAGTGTCCCTCACTGCTGAGTATTTGGAGCAGTGTAGCAGGAAGTGGGTCTCATCCTCCACGGCCTCCTGGTCGCACTGTTGGCACAGTCGGCTCTCCCTGGGCTTGTAGTTTTGTCTGTGGCGCCCGGATTAGATGAGCAGGTTGTGGGCGCTCAGTCTGTAGCGGCTCAGGATCTGTCTGTCTCTGCGGTTTGGCAGTTTCTCCAGATATGGCACCAGTTTATATTCCCGCTGTAGACTCCGGTATATTGTCAGTTTCTGGGATGTCTTTATGTCGTTCCTCCAGTCACTGATATATTCCTCTTGGCCTTTGTTTATTGTCTTCTTGATTTCGGCTTTTGTGAGGCCGCGCTGGGTGACATTTTCTTCAGGCCGGGTCAGGGTGAGATGTTCTGGGGGGCCTGGTTTACCTGGGACCCCTTGGTGTAGCAGGGCTTTATGGTGATAGGAACTTTGCCTGCTGCTGTGTAGATGGGCCCAGAATGATAGCGCCCTCTTCTGGATTGTGAGGTGCAGTGGGAATCTGCTCAGTTCTGCCCGACAGGCACTATTTGTGGTACTCCGATGGACTTGGAGAAGGTGTTTGCAGAATTCTAGGTGGAAAATTTCTGTTGGGCTGGAATCCCACCTTGACCAGTCTGGGTATGTGTCCGGACCCCAGACTTCACTGGCATACAGGAGGATTGGGGAGATGATGGAGTCGAAGATTTTCAGCCAGACCGTCACTGGTGGTTTGAGATGATAGAGTTTTCTTCTGATGGCATAGAAGGTTTTGCACGCCTTGTCTTTCAGAATCTCTATGGCTTGTTTAAAGCTTCCTGATTGGTTGATTTCTAGGCCCAGGTAAGTGTACCTGTCGGTCGCTGTGATTGTGGCGTTATTTAGTGTGAAGGTCGGGTGCCTGGGGGATTTTGAGTTTCTCTTCTGGAACACCATGATGTTGGTTTTCTTTGCATTGATGGGTAGTGTCCACGTGGAGCTGAATTTTTCTAGGATTTGCAGGTTGTCTTGGAGACCTTTCTCGTTTGGTGATAGCAACAGTAGGTCATCTGCATACAACAGAAATGTCACCTGGGTGTCATGGAGGGCGAGACCTGGTGCTGAGGAGGATTCCAGAGCTGTGGCCAGTTCATTGATGTAGATGTTGAAGAGCGTTGGACTGAGGCTGCAGCCTTGTCGGACTCCTCGGCTCTGCTGGAAAACAGCCGTTCTTCTCCCGTTCACCTTCACGCTGCATCTGTTCTCTGTGTAGGAGCTTCTGATGACGTCATAGGTTTTACCTCCTATTCCGCTCTCCAGCAGTTTCAGGAATAGGCCCGGGTGCCACACTGAGTCGAAGGCCTTCTTAAAGGAACAGTGTCACCAACATTTATTTTTTTTATATCAGTTTTATGTTAGGGTTTTATTAAAAATGTTTATATTTATTTGTGTGTTTGTGTGTTACTTTTTTCTATTTTTACACTTTTTCTTCCCTATGGGGGCTGCCATTTTTTTTTCCATTTCTGTATGTGTCGATTAACGACACATACAGACATGGAATACGGCAGCTCGAGTCCCATAGGGACTGCGAACGGAGCCCGTTCCATCCACTATGGTGTACGCCGTGTGTGTGGGAACAGCGCATGCGCCGCTCCCACACAGTCCGATTTGAAATGCGCGCCGTCCGGCGCCATTTTCCTGTGGACCGGAAGTCGCGGCCGGGCAGTAAGATCACTACTTCCGGTCGCGGCTTCCGGACTTGTGCACATGGAGCAGCGGCAGCAGACGGACCGGACGGACCGGAGGGAGCGGCGGCGACTGGAGCAGGTAAGTGATTTCTATGTATTTTCGTGTTTTAGTGTGTTTTACTAGTGTATGTAAACCTTCTACACTGTGTGTTAGCTCAAAAAATGGCGACACACAGTGTAGGAGGTTAGACCGTTCAAACCCCTCGTTTCTCCTGGCACTAGCCAGGATAAAGGAGGGGGGGGATGCTGAGAGCCTACTAGAGCGAGGGATTTTTTCCCAATTTTGCAGCATAAAGCAATGTGGTTGCTTTACCACATGCAATGCTGCAATTTTGGGAATTGCTCCATCTAGTGACCAGTGCTGGGAAATATTATAAATTGAATCCAATTTATAATATTTCCTGACTCGTGAAAAAAAAAAAAAAAATTAGAACAATGTTTAATCACGTACACACTAATTGTTTAACTAAAAAAAAAAAAACATGTTTTGCTGGCAACACATTCCCTTTAAAGTCCACAAAACAGGCGTAAATCTTCCCATGCTTTGTATTGTGGACGTGGCTCTTGATGAGGCTGCGCAGGGTGTAGATGTGGTCAGTGGTGCGGTGGTTTGGCATGAACCCAGCTTGGCTTTGGTGGAGGACATTGTGCTGGGTGAGGAAGCTGAGGATTCTCTTATTCAGGATGCTGTTGAACAGTTTCCCCAGGTTGCTGCTGACACATATCCCTCGGTAGTTGGCTGGGTCATACCTGTCCCCACACTTGTGGATTGGTGTTATAAGGCCTTGGTTCCAGATTTGAGGGAAGTAGCCGGCACTCAGCACCATATTGTATAGCTTTACTATTGCGGCCTGTATTTCTGGCGGGCTGTGTTTTATCATTTCTGGTGAAATTCCGTCTAGGCCGCTGGATTTTTTACACCTTATGTCTGAGGTTCTCTCTGTTACTTCTTGCAGTGTTATTGGTGCGTCCAGGGGGTTTTGAGAATCTTTCAGTGTTTCCTCCATTGCCTTCAATTTTGATATTATTTGTTTTTGTTCTTGGCTTTGTCCGTCTTTCGGGATATCTTTGTAGAGGTCCCTGAAATATTGGAGCCAGATGTTGCCATTTTGGATATGAAGGTTGTTTTTCTTGCAATTTTTGCCCATGTGTTTCCATAGTTCCCATGGAGGGCGTCTTGGAGTTCGGTAAGTTTGGTGGAGATGTGCCTTTGTTTTTTCTTTCGGAGGATGGTCTTGTATTGCCTCTGTATGTTGCTGTAGACCTCCTTCAGACCGGTGTTGTTTGGGTCTCGGTGCTTCTTATTTGAGGCATTTCTTAGGGTCTTCCGTACTTCTTTGCACTCACGGTCAAACCAACCGTTAGGATGTATTTCTTGTGGCCTCTTGTAGTCACATCTTTTCAGGTCGGACTTCTCTGCCATGGTATAAAATATATTATTGAGGTCATTTACGGCCTGATTTACCCCTCCTGGGCTTGTCTCATACACCTTGTTGTATCTATCTATCTATCTATCTATCTATCTATCTATCTCATATCTATCTATCTATCTATCTATCTATCTATCTATCTATCTATCTATCTATCTATCTATCTATCTATCTATCTATCTCATATCTATCTATCTCATATCTATCTATCTCATATCTATCTATCTATCTATCTATCTATCTATCTATCTATCTATCTATCTATCTATCTATCTCATATCTATCCATCCATCCATCCATCCATCTATCTATCACATATACCATTTTGGGGTACATGCAACTTTTTGATCACTTTTTATTCCATTTTTTTGGGGGGGAAGCTAAGGTGACTAAAAACAGTAATTCTGGCGGTTTTAATTTTTACGTTTGTATAAAAACAACCACATGTTCGTCACCGGCTCCTATTATGGCCTACTTCTAAGAGGGCTTAATTTGAGCACATAGATGGCACACCTTCATTATGTAACCAAGCTTCCATGACAACCATGGGCAGCCAGCAATCCAGTGGCAGCCAGCAATCCAGTGACAGTGATGGGCTGTCAGAGGGGGGTGGCCCCTCTTTCCAAGGGCGGGATCCGGCTGGTTCGCCCCTGTTCTCCCGAACCGGCTGTTAAAATGACAGCCGGTTCTCAGAACCGGGTGAAGCGGGAAGCCGGAACTGGTCCCCTGCACTCAATTGTATCCACATCCTTAGGATGCGGATACAATTGAGTTGACTAGCGCTGCCCTGGCGAGGCACATGATGCCTCGCCATTCGGCGCTCTAGTGATGATGCAGTCGGCGCGATGGCGATGACGTCATCGCGCTGCTGCATCGTTCCGATGGAGGAGCACTGACGTCGGTGAAGGATGGCGCGGCAACGGGACAGGTAACAAAATTTGTTTTTTTTTCCTTCTACTTTGGCCACTACAGGGCACTACATAGGGTACTATACAGGGAACGAGAACTACAGAAGACTATGGGGAACTAACTACAGGGGACTATATAGGGGGACATACTAAAAAGAATGAAGAAAAAGAATGAACATTATTACTAATGGGAAGAAAATATATATAAAAGGGCATAATGAATTTTTTATGTTTGGTAGACATGGCATGAACAGATTTTCTTTGTAGTTAATGAGAAAATAAACACAAATTCAATATAAACAGACACCTTAGGAAATTCCTGTGCTTGATAGACCTGGAATGAACAGGATATTTGTGTAGCTTATAGTGAATGAATATTCCATAGAAACAGATGCATAATTATTTTCCTGTGCTTTATTGACCTGGAATGAACAGGATCTATGTGTAGTTTATAAGGTAATGTGTTCATTCCCTTATTAGCTACACTTATATCCTGTTCATTCCAGGTCTATTGTCACAATGCGGTGTGTGGACCCACTGGGCCTTACCGCGTAGCGGGATGGCAGCTGGAGAAACAGGTAAAGTACAGAGTTCAATAGGTCAGCGAGGATACATGAGGCAACGTAGACAGTAGCGAGGCAGGCACGTCCAGGACCAGGCGGCGGGAAGACGTCAGGTGAGGCATAGCAAAGCAGGCGTAGACCGCAGCACAACACGGCAACAGCACAGCACGGCACTAGAAGTGGATAACACGGAAACAGGATACGGGATACAGGAACAAGGTACACTGGGAAACTGGAAGACACTGGGAGACCATTAGCACAACAAACTTCAGGTAACAAACAACGCTCTGGCAAAGAGCAAGAGGGCAGAGCCCTTTTTATAGCCCAGGGCATCCTGGGCTAGATTGCAGACTTCCTGCAATATTCGCGCACTGGCCCTTTAAGACCGTGCACGCGCGCGCCCGCCTTCCGGAGACAGTCTTGATGTTCGGAAGGGAGTGCCGGTGCCTCACAGGAGGACAACGCTGCACACACGTAGGATGTCTATGGCCACGGCCATCGAGGTTTAAGTCAGAACGACGGGCCTTGGCCATAGACGTTACATCTATCAAGCACAGGAAAATAATTCTCAATCTCTTTCTATGTAATACGTGTTCATTCCATTATAAACTACACTTATATCCTGTTCATTCCAGGTCTATCAAGCACAGTAAAATAATGACACATCTGTTTCTATGGAATTTGTTTTTATTTTCTCATTAGCTACAAAGAAAATCTGTTCATTCCATGTTTTCGAAACATAAAAAACTCATATCTTTTTTATTTTTATAAAAAAGCCAATTACTAATATTGTTCATTCTTTTTCTTCATTCTTTTTAGTATGTCCCCTATATAGGGGCCCTTATCTACAGGGAACGCCTCCGGGGGCCCTTATCTACAGGGAACGCCACAGGGGACCCTATCTACAGGGTAACGCCATATAGGGCCCCATGTGGCATTCCCTGTAGATAGGGCCCCCTGTGGCGTTTCCTGTAGATAGAGACCCCTGTGGCGTTCCCTGTAGATAGAGCCCCCTGTGCCTCTGTGGCAGTCCCTGTAGATAGGGCCCCATGTGGTGTTCCATGTAGATAGGGCCCCATGTGGCATTCCCAGTAGATAGGGCCCCATCTACAGGGAACGCCACATGGGGCCCTATCTAAAGGGACCGCCACAGGGGCACAGGAGGCTCTATCTACAGGGAACACCACAGGGGGCTCTATCTACAGGGAACGCCACAAGGGGCTCTATCTACAGGGAACGCCACAAGGGGGCCCTATCTACAGGGACCGCCGCCACAGGGGCACAGGGGGCTCTATCTACAGGGAACACCTCAGGGGGCTCTATCTACAGGGAATTCCGCAGGGGGCTCTATCTACAGGTAAAGCCACAGGGGGCTCTATACACAGGGAACGCCACAGGGGGCCTATCTACAGGGGGCACTATACAGGGAACACTACAGGGGGCACTATACAGGGAGTGCTACAGTGAATGCCACAGGGGGCACTATCTACAGGAACCGCTACATGGGGCACTATCTACAGGGAATGCTACTACCTGCAGAGGGCTCTATGGGGAGAACTATCTACAGAGGGCTCTACTGGGAGCAATATCTACAGGGGCACTGTGTGTGGTGCATTACTTTACAGTGTTTGACACCATTTTATTCAGGGGCACAGTGTATGTTACTACTAGATTCAGGGGCACAGTGTGTAGCGCTATTATATTCGGGGACACAGTGTATGGTACTATTATATTTGGGGGCATAGAGTGTGGTACCATAAGAATTTGCTCTTCTTTTATAGGTGCAGAAATGTTGAAAAAGTGAGCTTCCAAAGACACCTGAGCAGCAAATTTACCCATTTCCGCAGAAATGGGTCATGACCAGGAGGCATCATAGAGTTCTGGACCAGATGGAAAATTAAAGAGAACGACTAGAATCTGAGATGTCGTCACTGGTGAGTCACTAAATGTAAATGTTTATTCTCCCTATAACTGCTCAGTACTGTAGTCACTGTATGATCTGCAGCGAGATGATGTGTGTATCGTTCTTTTTTGTGAAACAGCAACTCCCAGCATATCCTTACCATCGTTCTGGCTATACTGGGAGCTGTAGTTTTATGCCGTACAAACTTATATGGCAGGGGTTAAACTAAATGTGCAAATTATCTCTGTGCTGAGCTGTATTTGTACTGGTGCTGTATATATGTACTGAGCTTTGTTCTGGTGCTGTATATGTGTGTGTGTGTGTGTGTATGTATATATATATATATATATATATATATATATATATACATACTGAGCTTGGTTCTGGAGTTATATTCATCATAACAACCAAGCTCAGTACATATACAGTGAAGGAAATAAGTATTTGATCCCTTGCTGATTTTGTAGGTTTGCCCACTGTCAAAGACATGAACAGTCTAGAATTTTTAGGCTAGGTTAATTTTACCAGTGAGAGATAGATTATATTAAAAAAAAAAAAGAAAATCACATTGTCAAAATTATATATATTTATTTGCATTGTGCACAGAGAAATAAGTATTTGATCCCCTACCAACCACTAAGAGTTCAGCCTCTTCCAGACCAGTTACACGCTCCAAATCAACTTGGTGCCTGCAGTAAAGACAGCTGTCTTACATGGTCACCTGTATAAAAGACTCCTGTCCACAGACTCAATTAATCAGTCTGACTCTAACCTCTACAACATGGGCAAGACCAAAGAGCTTTCTAAGGATGTCAGGGACAAGATCATAGACCTGCACAAGGCTGGAATGGGCTACAAAACCATAAGTAAGACGCTGGGTGAGAAGGAGACAACTGTTGGTGCAATAGTAAGAAAATGGAAGACATACAAAATGACTGTCAATCGACATCGATCTGGGGCTCCATGCAAAATCTCACCTCGTGGGGTATCCCTGATCCTGAGGAAGGTGAGAGCTCAGCCGAAAACTACACTGGGGGAACTTGTTAATGATCGCAAGGCAGCTGGGACCACAGTCACCAAGAAAACCATTGGTAACAAATTACGCCGTAATGGATTAAAATCCTGCAGTGCCCGCAAGGTCCCCCTGCTCAAAAAGGCACATGTACAGGCCCGTCTGAAGTTTGCAAATGAACATCTGGATGATTCTGAGAGTGATTGGGAGAAGGTGCTGTGGTCAGATGAGACTAAAATTGAGCTCTTTGGCATTAACTCAACTCGCTGTGTTTGGAGGAAGAGAAATGCTGCCTATGACCCAAAGAACACCGTCCCCACTGTCAAGCATGGAGGTGGAAACATTATGTTTTGGGGGTGTTTCTCTGCTAAGGGCACACGACTACTTCACTGCATCAATGGGAGAATGGATGGAGCCATGTACCGTCAAATCCTGAGTGACAACCTCCTTCCCTCCACCAGGACATTAAAAATGGCTCGTGGCTGGGTCTTCCAGCACGACAATGACCCGAAAAACATACAGCCAAGGCAACAAAGGAGTGGCTCAAAAAGAAGCACATTAAGGTCATGGAGTGGCCTAGCCAGTCTCCAGACCTTAATCCTATCGAAAACTTATGGAGGGAGCTGAAGATCCGAGTTGCCAAGCGACAGCCTCGAAATCTTAATGATTTACAGATGATCTGCAAAGAGGAGTGGGCCAAAATTCCATCTAACATGTGTGCAAACCTCATAATCAACTACAAAAAATGTCTGACTGCTGTGCTTGCCAAAAAGGGTTTTGCCACCAAGTATTAAGTCTTGTTTGCCAAAGGGATCAAATACTTATTTCTCTGTGCACAATGCAAATAAATATATATATAATTTTGACAATGTGATTTTCTGTTTTTTTTTTAATCTATCTCTCACTGGTAAAATTAACCTATCCTAAAAATTCTAGACTGTTCATGTCTTTGACAGTGGGCAAACTTACAAAATCAGCAAGGGATCAAATACTTATTTCCTTCACTGTATACAGCACCGAAGAGAAGCTCAAAACATATATACAACTCCAGAACTAAGCTCTGCATATAAATACATCACAGGACCAGGCTCAGTATATATATATATATATATATATATATATATACAGTACCACAACAAAGCTCAGTGCATATATACAACACCAGAACAAAGCTCAGTACATATATACAGCACCAGAATAACAAAGCTCAGCACAACATATATACAGCACCAGAACAAAGCTCAGTACATATACTTATATCAGAACAACCAAGCTCAAAGCATATATATATATATATATATATATATATATATATATATATATATGGACTGAGCTTTGTTCTGGTGCTGTATATATGTACTGGGCTTTGTTCTGGTGCTGTATATATGTACTGAGCTTGCTCCTGGTGCCGTATCTGTGCATTAGCCGGGAGAGTTGTCGTGGCTTACTGCGTGCGCCGCACTGTCCTCCACCCTTCTCATGTGCACAGCCTAATTAAATGGGCTGAGCACGCTTAGGATATTGAATGTGCGCATATAGGTCTATACGTAATGGGCGAGTTTAATATAATGTGTGAGTAGGTATGTACGCTTATGTAATTATATAAATAGTGTGGCAATCCAAACAAACATTCTGGACAGGAAATTTCTTTATTTAGAGTCCTCGTTAATGTAGGGGGTATTTGGAATATCATAATTGTTTTATTTTATTATTAGAATCATTTTCAGTGGCGCAATACACCGCAAAACACCGTGACACCCCCCCCCCCTCGCATGTGTCCGTTTGAAAAACAGGTAACCTGTTTTTAAAAATTTGAATCCTACCCCTTCCTCTTTCTAACTGTTCATATGCAGCAGTTGCAAATTGACCGCAGGATCTAAGTGGTTAATCGGGCCCTCTCCATAGTTTTCCCTTGGCAGCTATCACATACATGTACATGGTAAATATTCCTACTAAATAACAGCAAGCAGAGATCTTGAAGCCTGTGAAGAATTAATACAGAAAGTATATTGAAACATTTTATGACTTTTAATTATACAAAAAAATTGCATAAATTTGCTGAAAGTTAGAGGCATGGAGGATTTTATGACAACATTGTTGTCGAGCTGTTAATTACATAATAAAAAGGGCAGCAAATACTTTGCACTCTGCAGTTTATTTCTGTATAAAAGTCACTTTAAGATGGGGAAAAATGACTCTCTTATGGCCCCTACTTTGACATGAAGTGACATATTTCCCCTTCGCTCTTGGCTCGCAGGGACGCTGGTCTTTGACGTCCACTTTAGATTGTTATTCTTATTACACACAGTAAGTCCCATGCTCCGGGTAGTTTTGGAAACAGCAAGAAGAGGTCTCAGTCTTTATTGCTAAAAATTACCTGCACAGAGGTTACTTGTCAAAATATTAACTCTACCACCAAGTAAGAAGCTGAAGGTTGGGGCCCCTCTTACTACACTGGCCTTTTGGAATTCCCTCTATAATACACCACTGGGGAGGCTTCATGTTTTTATATTACATCAATTTTATTTTGTGCTCGGATCCTATAGCTTTTGATCTACACTTCCAGGCTCACACTGAGCGCACAATGATTTTATACTGTTAACTTGAAATATCACGTCAAACCATTACTGACCTCTATAGCCAGCAATTTATTTGATATAACACTCTATGGGCTGTTTTAAAGAAGACCTGTCATATCTCCTGACATGTCTATTTTAGCAAGTGCTTGTATTCCCCATGTACGTGCCTAAAATGAAACAATATGGACATTTAGACGTCTGTAAGAGAGCAAATACATGTCATAATGACAGCCCGAACCTGTACTGTGACAGGGAACTGAAATAATCAGTTCCCTGTCACTAAAAAAAAAAAATGTAACACGGCGCTCATATTGAGAATTGTGTTCCTGAATGAAGAAGCGCTGCCTCTGCATTCTGGCGGTTGCTAGTGACCTTTGTAATGTCAAAGGGATGTGCTGAGAAGGCACGGGGGCATGTAGAGGAGATACAATCTCCGTCTTTTGTGCATGTCTGTGTATACAGATCAATGGTCACAGTAAACTTATGGGCTGTTAACATTAGACTATTTATTGTTTTAAAGGGTAACTAAACGTTCAAAAAACTTGATCGTTTTGATCGGTGGGGGTCCGAGCACTGAGCCCGTACACATAGTAATGAGCCCGTACACCAATTGCTTCACTTTCCGAGAAAAGCCAATCAGAGAAGCGACTCAGCACTCACCCGAACGCTTATGCTTCTTCGTTTTAGCGATCGGTGGGGGTCTCAGTGCTCACAGCCCCAGCGATCAAAACTTCTGACATGTCACTATGACATGTCAGAAGTTTTTTGAACGTTTAGTTGCCCTTTAAGTGTTTTGTAAACAGGGAGAGAAGGGAACACATACATAATGTGTTCCCTGCTAACCTGTGGCCCTATAGTAAGTAATAAATACAAAATGTATAATTAAATATAAATATAATAAAATGTAAGAAAAGTTTTTGGAAACAATGCAAAAATAAAAATTGTTATTTATAAAGGCCGTCTGCCCCCAAAAATGCATACCTCTTCGATCCCTCTTCGAGACCACTGCAGCCATTCAGAGGGCTCAGTGGTCACGTATTGTATTCCTGGCATCACTGCTCAGTTATAGGAGCCATGATGTCAGGAATATGGCACGTGACAGCTAAGCCCTCTGGTTGGCTGCACGACCACACGCTGGCCACTAGTAAACAAAGACCAGGAAGACCGCCAAAACGTCAGCGTTGGATCGCCGTAGGAAAGAAAAGTTGGGTACTGTTTATTTTTTTGTCTTATCACATTTGCAGATGTTTTTTTTAAAAAATTGCAGAAGTTGGATAACCCTTTAAGGGAAAGAAACAATTTTAAAATCAAATAGATTCTGTGTTTTCAGCACTGTAGTGACGTCATAAGTTACACAGTGTATGCACGGGAGAATTAGAGGATTCATTATTGGGGTAAGTATTATTTATTGAGAAAACTACCTAAAAACAGAACATAAAAAAAAGGGATTTTTTTTTTCTTTCTGTTTCTGACCTACAAAATTATTTATCAGTTCCAATTCTAAATAGTAAGATAGCCCTATGAGTACCGCAAAAAAAAAAGAAACTAAAATTTTTTTAGGTTAAGAAATAAAAAAATTCAGGTGAAATTTTGCTTTTGCCATCTGTTACGATGCGCGGTGTGAACCCACTGGGCCGTACCACGTAGCGGGATGGCATCTGGCCAAACAGGTATGGTACAGAGTCAATAGTCCAGAAAGGTTACCTGAGGCAATGTAGATAGTGGTAAGGCAGGCACGGCTGGGACCAGGCGTCAGGTAGACGTCAGGCGTGGAGTAGAAGAGCAGGCGTGGAAATGCAGCACAGCACGGCAAAAGTTCAGCAAGGCAGTAGATCAGGATAGTACTGGATAGCACGGGAAACAGGATACAAGTACGGGGAACACTGGGAAGCTGGAAGACACTTAGGAGACCATTTGCAAGACAGACTTTGGGAAACAATAACAATGCTCAGGCGAGGAACAGAAGGGCGGGGGCCTTCTTATAGTCCAGGAAATCATGTGAGTTGATGATGATTACATGCGCGGGCACGAGCGCGTGCGTGCACCCTCCGGGAGATAGACTCGATACCCAGAAGTGAGTGCCGGCGCGTCACAGGGGGACGACGCAGCACAGCAGCAGGATGTCCATGGCCTTGGTCGTCGAGGCGTAAGTTAGAATGACGGACCGCAGCCATAGACGTTACAGTATCCCCCCTCTTAAGCCCCTTCTTCTTGGGGCCAGAGTGAGAGAGAAATTTTCTCATGAGGACAGGGGCATCGGTGTTCTCCTCTGGCTCCCAAGGCCTCTCTTCTGGACCTGGACCGAATCCCCTCCAATCCACCAAATAAAATGTCCTTCCTCCCACCTTCTTGTTAGCTAGAATCTCCCTTACCTCGAAAGTCCCTGACGAGCCGCCCGGAGCCACTGCGGAAATAGGAATCCTAGAGTAGTGGTTCAAGACCACGGGCTTCAGCAAGGAGACATGGAAGGAGTTAGGGATCATGAGGTTAGGAGGCAGCCGCAGTTTGTAAGAGACTGGGTTAATTTGTAGTAGGATCTCGAGGGCTCCGAGGAACCTGGGAGCAAATTTGCAGGACGGCACCCTCAGCCGGATATTCTTTGAGGACAACCAGACCTTCGTACCTGGAAGAAACTTAGGAGGATCCCGTCTTCTAGTATCTGCTTTTTTTTTCATGTGGTCAACTGCCAGCAGAATAGAAGATCGGGTCTGTTGCCATATTTGCAGAAAGTCCCTGAAGGTCGAGTCAGCTGCAGGCTCCTGGGACATAGTAGAGATGGGAAGAGGTATTCGAGGATGTTGGCCGTAGACTATCAAGAACAGCCTGGAGGTGGTGGACTCACTAGTATGGTTATTATAGGAGAATTCTGCCCACGGGAGCAGCTGCACCCAGTCATCATGTCGCCTGGAAACAAAGTGACGTAGATAGTTCTCCATAATTTGGTTAATCCTCTCGACTTGCCTATTGGACTGGGGATGATAGGCCGAAGAGAAGTCCAACTTTACACCGAGGAGGCCGCAGAGAGCTCTCCAAGGTGAACTTGACCCCTGGATCCGAGACAATATGCAGAGGCACGCCGTCCAGACGGAAGATGTGTTGTATGAAGAGGTCCATGGCCTGAGCATACTGTCACGATGCGGGGTGTGGACCCACTGGGCCGTACCGCGCAGCGGCATGGCAGCTGGCCAAACAGGTATGGTACAGAGTCAATAGTCCAGAAAGGTTACCTGAGGCAATGTAGACAGTGGCAAGGCAGGCAAGGCAGGCACGGCTGGGACCAGGCGGCAGGTAGACGACAGGCATGCACTAGCAGAGCAGGCGTGGAAATGCAGCACAGCACGGCAACAGTTCAGCACGGCAGTAGATCAGGATAGTACTGGATAGCACGGGAAACAGGATACAGGTATGGGGAACACATGGAAGCTGAAAGACACTTAGGAGACCATTTGCAAGACAGACTTTGGGAAACAACAACAACGCTAAGGCGAGGAAAAGAAGGGCGGGGCCTTCTTATAGTCCAGGAAATCATGTGAGTTGATGATTACATTACGAGCACGGTGGCCCTTTAAGAGCGGTGCTTGAGCACCCCTCAGGAGACGGACTCGATACCCGGAAGTGAGTGCCCGCGCCTCACAGGGGGATGACGCAGCACAGCAGCAGGATGTCCATGGCCGCGGTCGTCGAGGGGTAAGTTAGAATGACGGACCGCGGCCATAGATGTTACAACATCAAGGTCCAAAACACACCCAGTCAGAAAAGGGTCAAGGATTTTCCTGTTTAAATCCTAGGTCTTCTGCACAAAACCGTATTATGGGTCTGAATTTTACTGAGCCGTAATATGGCGCCCATAGAAATAGGGTGTATCCACGTATGCCGGCTTTTTCATACGATGGCATACAGAAATTTTGCCAAGTTCCATCAGACGCCATAGCATTGGGGCTTTACTGTAATTTTAGATTTCTATTGTCGAATTCTTCTCCGCATTTTGTAATACGGAGGAATCCCCTGAAATTCATAGAGTGCCTACAGCTCCGTAGTACAAAACTACCGGGACTTCATGTATCTCTATATAACCTCTTGCACAGGATTCATGCACTAGGCCATACAACAGCTTCGATATGTACGGAGCTGTAACAGGAGGTACCTCCATCTGCTCCATCACATGCAGTATTACTGAGGTATTCATCCTTAGGCTACATTCACACGAGCGTATCAGATTCACGCGCGTGAAAAACGTGCGTGAATCCGGTCCGTTATGCGTCAGTGTGCTTTGCGAGGGGCATGCGTTATTCACGCACTCGCAAAGCACATCTTTTTTTACATTTTTTTCGTTAATATTTTCAATTGAATTGATGCGTAAATCACGCACAGCACACGGATGTGAAAAACGCACCAATATAGGACATGCAGTGAGTTTTACGCAACGGACACACGCTGCGTGAAAACTCCTGCATGTGTGAATGGCCCTATTGAAATCGATGGGTCCGCGTGCTGCGCGTGATTTTCCCGCACAGCACACGGACGAGTTTTACGCTCGTCTGAATGAGCCCTTAGAAGTTTTGGCCTAAATATGATAGGAAAACGCATAATGGGCTACAAAACAAGCCCTAATTTATTCTATGCTACTTAAATATTTGCCCCGCATTAAATTAATGCAAACTCCCCATCTAATCAATTTAAACCTCTAGCCATTTCTCTTTCAAAAGTAATCTCCCAGCTGGGTAAATTGGAATCCAGGTGACTTAATACATTGCGAGGACTGAGCGTCGGATACCATGTCGCATCAGCTAATCATTTAAATCTAAAATGATAATCACCGGTGTATGGCATTCGAAGCATGTCATCTCCAATCCTTGATTAGATTTTTTTGCTCTGTTCTGCCAAGCCAAAGCATGTGTAAAAACAATTAAAAGTTTCAGAAGGAAAGGGGTTTAATTACTCTCTGAATTCGGTGGAAATATAACACAGCTGTTCATCTTCAAATGAGGAACCCGACATTAGCATTTTCACAAAAAGGTGATTCATCTCAAATTCCAAGTCTAGAAAGAATATTTTGCCACTCTTACTAATTATACAATGTTTAATTAAAAGTAGCTAGCCTTGTTCAGTATACCTGATCATTTGCTAGAACAGAATGTATCCGAATATTCATGGTCTTAAAACCAATCCAAGAGGAATCTGAAAAAATAACATTCCTGAAAATTCAAAAATGTTAAAAATAAAGGAATCAGGTATTTATCTACACCAGTGGTCTTCTAACCGTGGCTCTCAAGCTGTGGGAAAAAAAACTCCCAGCATGGGTATTATGGGAGATGTAGTTTCATCACAGCTGGAGATTCACAGGTTGGAGACACTACAACTCCCAGCATTGGTATTCTGGGAGTTGTGTTTCACCACAGCTAGAGAGTCTGAGGTCGGAGACTACCATTTTACACAATATTGACTAATATGATACTTATTCATTATCTGATTAATGAAAAGTCTATCATGTTGGTGATATTTTAAGGCATTTGGCCCATTTTCCAATTGGTTACCATAAAAAATCAGAAGCTTTGTGACTATCAACATAGTAGACTTGCTTTCCAAAAATACCCTGTATGTTGGTTGAACTATATTAAGGGTGATTATATAAGAGAGGAGGCCCCATAGCATAGATTAAGATTGGCCCCTTATTATGGTTCTGGTCTTTACCACACAGGACAGAAGGGCCCGGTGGGTATGTTTCCCTCCAACTCATGTGGATAGGTGATAAATGTTAATAGCGGGAATTTTCCGAATGTAATATGGCAATATAAAAAAAAATGCAAAATAAGTAGATGAACATACCACATATTGATCTTTGCTATACAACTAGAGATTATTTATTTTTTATTCCCTGCCACATTTGCCGAATTTATCAGTAATGGGGGTGATAAAAACATCATGTAGTACAGATGGGCAGCCAATGGTTTTCCGTCTGTCGGACAATTTATATCTAATATGTATGGTGACCTTAGGATACCCATACACAACCCAATTTATTTGGTGTGATCTAATAATGAGAAGTGAACAGGTTGAAAGGTCCCTCTAGATAATAATACTTTCCTTGTCTTTTTATCATGGAAAGTGGAGAAATCATGACCCCTCTACTGTATGTGCCAGCAGCACCATTAGGGTATGTGCACACGACCTCTTTTCAGACGTAATGGAGGCGTTTTACGCCTCGAATTACGCCTGAAAAGACGGCTCCAATACGTCGGCAAACATCTGCCCATTGCTTGCAATGGGTCTTACGATATTCTGTGCAGACGAGCTGTCATTTTACGCGTCGCTGTCAAAAGACGGCGCGTAAAATTACGGCTACATCAAAGAAGTGCAGGACACTTCTTGGGACGTAATTGGAGCTGTTTTTCATTCACTCCAATGAAAACCAGCTCCAATTACGTCTGTAAAAGACGCCGTGAAAAACGCGTGCACTTGAAAACAGCTCCGGAGTTTCAGACGTATATGGCGTTGTCGTGTGAACATACCCTTAAAGTTGACTATACACGTTAGATGTATGTCAACCAAACATGCCAATTTCGTTGGGACCAGCCAATCATCTAATGTGTATGGCGGCATCCTGACTCTCCCCTGACGGCAGATGTCGGGGAAGAGAAGGTTCGGCTGTTGAATTTAGACTTGCCTGATCCTTTTGTTCGTAAGGAGTTAAATCACTGCAAGAAGAGTCTGACAGCAGCTTTCTCCCTATTGCAATCACATGCTTTCTGAGCCAAGCTGAGCGTGTACGTGTATGAGGGAGTCGCTAGGAAAAGCTGTCGGCCAAATTAAGTGTATGGCCAGCCTAATACGTGTGGATAATGGACCCGTTCTCTAATTGTAAAGGGTTTTTCTACAAAGAATATTTATCACCCATTCACACAATCAGTGATCAAGACTAAATTGCTGAGTCCGAGCCCTCCGTCTCTTCTCACTAGCATGTTTGATATGAGCAGAAATTTGTATGGAGTGTAAGTAAAGCATGTAACCTGGAATTCGGTACAACACTATTGGATTAATAGAAACCATAGAGCATAACCCCCAGAGTTATACACATATATATATATATATATATATATATATATATATATATACACACACACACACACACATATATATATATATATATATATATATATATATACACACACACTCACTCACATATATATATATATGTACAGTTGTAGCCATCTTTAACTTGACAGTGATAACTTGCTGTAGCGTAATATCACACAACAAAAGCCATTGAAAAGGATATGGGATCTAGCCATTGTTTATTTAATGCTTTAAAAGTCAAGGTAAAGACGGCTACATTTGTGTATATATATATATATATATATATATATATATATATATATATATATATATATATATATACAAAAATAGACAGCACTCCAATTCAAAGGTGAAAAAAAATGGGTTTTTCTTTTTTTTGGGGTAAATAAAAACCCATTTTTTTCACCTTTGAATTGGTGTGCTGTTTATTTTTGGATATATTGGAAACTTTGGAACCAAGAACTAAATCATTTAAGTGGAAAAATAAAAAAAACTACAGTAATGTGGTTGTATAAGTGCGAACACTCTCCTATAATTGGGGATGTGATTGCGTTCAGAATTAGCCAATCAGATTTAAGCTTAAATAGTAGTCAGTACACAGCTACCATTATTTAAAGTGATTCTGAGTAGCCCCATATAACGTTCAGCTGTTCGATTAGGATTTTCCTGACATTTTCTTTGTTGCATGTGACAGTAAAAGCTATGGTCCATAAAGAGCTTACAATACATCAAGGGGATCTGATTGTTGAAAAGCATCAGTCAGGAGAAGGGTACCAAAAAATTTCCAAGGCATTAGATATACCATGGAACACAGTGAAGACGGGCATCAAGAAGTGGATTACATTTGGCACAACAGTGACATTACCAAGAACTGGACATCCCTCAAAACGTGATGAAAAGAAGAAACGAAAATTGGTCCGGGAGGCTACCAAGAGGCCTATAGCAACATTAAAGGAGCTGCAGGACTTTCTGGCAGGTACTGGTTGTGTAGTGCATGTGACAATGTGACAACAAACTCCTGTATTCTTCATATGTCTGGGCTGTGGGGTAGGGTGGCAAGACTACCCCAAAAAGAAAATCATCCAAGCCCGGCTATGTTTTGCAAAGGCCTACATCAAGTTTGCCAAAAAAACATGTGGGAAAGCGTGATATGGTCTGATGAGACGAAGGTTGAACTTTTTGGCCATAATTCCAAAAGGTATGTTTGGCGCAAAGCCAACACCGCACATCACCCACAGTGAAGCATGGTAGAGGCAGCATTATGCTTTGGGGCTGTTTTTCTGCAGCAGGAACTGGGACTTTAGTCAAGGTGAAGGGAATTATGAACAGATCCAAACATCAGTCAATATGTAATGAAAGGGGGTAGGGAAACAGACAAGTGAGCCCTAATCTACCCGCCACTCAGTCCCTGCCTACTTGCAACGACCCGCCCAAGGCGACGGGGTACAACTGGGTGACGGTCCCTACGCTAAATAAGTGCACGACAGACAAGGGTACACAGAAGCTAAGGGAAATGGGGCAGTTGCCCACGGCAACACCGTGAGCAACAAGAGTGGTGAACGAGCCGAGTCAAACCAGGAGTGTACGAGGTACCAAACGCAGAGCAGGAGAGTAGTGAACAAGCCGAGTCAAACCAGGAGTGTACGAAGTACCAAACGCAGAGCAGGAGAGTAGTCAATAAGCCAGGATCAATATGAAGCAGGGTCAAATAGATCAAGAAGCTGCAGCAGGGCCAGGAAACGAAACGAGAAGAATCACAAGCAAGGAGGAACAGGAAAGGCAGGTATAAATAGACAGAGGGCGGGAGCTAGCTCCGTCTGGCCAGGCTGTGATAGGCTCTCTCACTCCTAAGCCTGCCATCCTGAGTGGTGGAAGATGGAGTCAGTCTCACAGACATAGAAGCAGGTGCAGACTGATTACCTATGGGTGTTGAAACCTGGCAGATCCTTTACACAATATTGGCAGAAAACCTGCAGCCTCTGCTAAAAAGCTGATGATGAAGATGTATTTCACTTTTCAGCACGACAACGACCCAAAGCAGAACCTCCAAATCAACAAAAGAATGGCTTCACCAGAAGAAGATCAACGTTTCGGAATGGCCCAGCCAGAGCCCAGACCTGAATACCATTGAAAATCTGTGGGGGCGTGGCCGGATGTAGAACGGAGCTGCAGCACTAGCGGTGAGCTCAGTGTACCAGCGGGACAAAAGCGTCTGAAACACTTTTGAAAGGGACATTGGCTTTCAGACCAAACAAGGTGAGATCTGTAAACGCTCTCCCTCCTTCAATGTATCTAATCTTCCTAAACGTGTAAGGCCCCATGCACACGAACATGCTTTTGCGGCCGCAATTCCCCCAAAAATCCACGGGAGAATTGCACCATTCATTCCTATGGGCCTATGCACATGACCATGGTTTCCACGGTCCATGCATGGCCCAGGAGCTTGGAACGCAGAAAGAACGAACATGTCTTATTATGGCCATGTTCTGCGGTTCAAGCTCATAGGAAATAATGGACGCGGCCATGTACACGGTCCGCGATTTTCGGGCGGCTCGCGGGTGACACTCCTTGAAGATAAAATGGATGAATTCACCACAGCAGACCTATTCGCTGCCATCCTACCCAATGCTCCTGAAAGAGACTTCCTGACAGATGGAACCCACTGGGTCCCCAAACACAAACATCTATCTGCTTTATTTCCAAGGGATGTTTTGGGTCGCCTTCACTTCTTTCATTTTAAAGATGGCCATCTAAAAGCTGCCGCTTCCAATAAAGACGTGCCGGAGCGATTTGAAAAAATTTCTCTGTATGCCGATTTATCAATAGCTATGTTAGCGAGAAGAAGAGAATTTGCCAAATCTATTCAAATGCCGCGTGATCATAATATTCCTTACAAGTGGGGATTTCCTGTCAAATTGATAATTAGAAGGAATGGTGTAACCCATGTCATCTCTTCCCCCAAAGGTGTAGAATCTTTATTATCATCATGGAAACTCAGTTTATCTCAGGATAGCGCAACTTCACCACCACCTAAGAAACGAGGGACTATGCAACCTGATTGGATACAAGTGGATGAAGCCAAACCTCCGCCATCTCCTGCAACTTGATCATCGTGCAAGGACTTTCACTCATAACACTCTTTATTTTTTTCTCCTGTCGCTATGACGAGTTGGGATATGTATCCTATTATTCCTAACGTTTTAAACGACCCGCTGGAACACCTTCCACCACTATTCTTCTTTCTTTCTGTCAATCTCCTCGACCCTCAAGGTCACCAGGTCATATTAAATGACCAGACAGGTTCACTTAGAACCAGAACTGTTCTATAGTAAAGTTTTGCTATTTTTTATTTGTTCTATTTTTATTTTTTTTCCGGGTTAAACAGTCGTGACTTAATTGTACACACTACACTATATTACATATGGTCAATCCTACTTTATATGGCAATTTATATACATCCTTTATTATCTCTATCACAACATTATATACTGATGTTATTTCTAGTCCTAATCATCACATGTCATTTTCTCTTAAGCATTGATACTTATTCAAGATGGTTTTTAAAATATGTACATTAAATGTCAAGGGCCTCAACAGCCCTTTCAAGAGGTCTCTCTTTTGGAATGAATGTCAGAAGCAACAATGCGATATCGTATGCGCACAGGAAACTCATATAAATGACAGCGATAGTTTCCGAATTCAGAATAAAAAATTTCAGAATATTTTCTTTTCAACTTATATCCACCGTTCAAGATCCAGATAATAGATATTTGATAGTCAAATGTCTCTTAAATAATGTACCATTTACCATAGCAACACTATATGCACCCAATACCCATCAGCCTACATTTCTTAAAAAAATTAATTTCCTTAGTTCAATCAGTCAAACAAGGTTCTTTAATTATTTGCGGAGATTTCAATAAAGTAATTGATTCCAAATTAGATAGAAGAGGCTGGACGGCAACACGGAGGGCTTAAGGGGAAGCCTCCATGACTGCTATAGGAGGGAAGGGGTTAATTAATTTGGGCAGGAAAGGCTTAGTGCAAGGGAGGACAAGGAGGAGTTGGGGAGGGGAGGAGTTAGGGGTCGGGTAAAGGTTCTTCCCGCTGTTTTCGGCATTGAGCCGGAAGCAGCGGGAGAAAAAACAAGTAAGAAATCAAGCTCCCATTGCCCTGCTCTTACCTGTCAAATGGCGACCGTCGACAGGATGCTGGAGCAGCTGCGTGCTGCGGCTGTGTGTCACGGTCCGGGGTGGCTGGAGGAGACTGTTGCGGCGCTGGCCAGGATGCCGCAGGCTGGCCCCTCTTCACGCCGAGCCCAGCGCTCTGTGTCCGCTGCTGGGCCAGACATGCTCACCTCCCCCCGGCCCCCTCTCTATTACCGGTGACATGGCGGCGGGAGGGGAGTCAGTAACTGTTGCTCCTGCTAGGATAAAGCAGAGGGCATCGTCCGGAGCGGCGGTTGCTCAGGCGCGGTCACCCCTCCGCTCCCGGCGTTCTCGCCCACCAGAGAGGCTGAGTCTGGAGGTGATCCCGTGGGTTCGGCGTCAAAGGAGGAGCCCTTCTAAGGACGCTGCAGGCCAGGCAGCTGGGATGGTCGTCTCCTCCCAGGTCCTGCGTCCTGGCAGGAATCCTCAGCAGCGACGGGGCTCTGCAGTCCACAGGGAGTCGCAGGCCGGGCTCCCAGTCATGCCACCTCCTTCAGATGTCATTTTCATGGAGCTGTCCACGGCCGCCGCGCATGGCGATGTTCCGGCCAGGGGGCTGGCTTCCTCGAGATCTTCAGGGAGGATGCCAAGATCATCAGCGGCGGCGAGGCAAAAGGTCCAATCGGAAGTCTGGGTCCCTTCGGTCGGGCGGCAGGTCGCCGGCCCAGATGTCAGTGCGATTGCCAGTCTTCAGCGAGATAGGACTTGGAAGATGGCGAGTTGGACGTGTCTCAGCGTGGTCAGGATTTTCCGGCTGGCGGGAACACAGCGCCTGGGCAGCCTGGAGAGTGTGTAACTCTCTCTTTGCCGTATCCAGCAATTTTTATGTCGGGTATCGTGGGTGGAGGGTTAGCGAGCGTGGAGGTATCGGCTGGCGGTAGTGGCGTTGCCGGGCGCGATGGCTTAACGGATTTAGTGGGTTGTTTGCGGGAGTTAGTCGGGCGCTTAGATAGGGCTACGGCGCCAGTAGTCCAGGTGGGGTCCCCGGTTGTAGTCTGGGAGGGTTCTCGTGACATTGGGGGGACGATACAGTCACGTCCCATTGGAGGGGAAGTGTTGGGGGTGTCCAGGGAGGCGGTTGCGGTGTCGGTTCAAAACGAGGCGCAGAAGGATGGGGATAGAATTCGGCTTGATGATCGTGCTCGTGGTGAGGTTTACGTTTTGTTTCGAGGGTCCTTTAGGGGCCTACCTTAAACAGGAGGTTCGCGAGCGGATTTGGAAAGACCAGTATGTTGAAATTTTTTCTCTTCTGCCGCTTGCAAAGTTCAATTTGGATAAGTGCAAGTGGGACGAGAGTAAGAAGGAGGAAGAGGAAAGTCGGCGGTATAGGCTTATCCTGCAGACGTTCATCAATTGGTTGCAAGCTTTTGCAATTTTGGCTAGTGTGATTGGGGAAAAAGCACCTGCGAATTGCTCGGCTTTATTTTGCTATTTAGATGCCATCGGTGAGGCCCATAGGGCGTATGGTGATCAGGCGTGGTTGCATTACGACGAGCAGTTTCGCCAGCGGAAGGCAGTCCGGCCGGCGATTCGGTGGGATCAAAAGGATATTGCGCTTTGGTTGAGGGTGATGGCTCCAGTTAAGCAGTCCTTTCCCGGGAGTGTTGGCCAAGGAGGTCAGTCTAGCCAGGCCGGGCAGGGCTCTGGGTCAAAACTTGGGTTTTGCTGGCAATTTAATGATGGCCAGTGTAAGCTCGGGGATACATGTAAATTTAAGCACGTGTGTTCAGAATGCAATGGATCCTCGCACGGGGCTGCCAGATGTATGCGGAAAGGGAAGCGATTG
Source organism: Rhinoderma darwinii (assembly GCF_050947455.1). Classification (NCBI taxonomy): domain Eukaryota; kingdom Metazoa; phylum Chordata; class Amphibia; order Anura; family Rhinodermatidae; genus Rhinoderma; species Rhinoderma darwinii. The sequence goes on along the minus strand of NC_134688.1, from coordinate 21,870,484 downwards.
GGTAATCAGTCCACCTCAACTGGTCAAGGGGGTGTCGTCGGTGAGGGTGGAAAAGATGGCCCCATATCTAAATGAATACCCAGATAGGATTGTGGCCTAGTTAATTTATCAGGGGTTTTGTTTTGGTTTTGTTATTCCCCCTCCTCCGCATGAGGTTCCGATTACACGGCGCAATCTTAAGTCGGCTTATCTGCACTCTGAGGTAGTTTCGGCAAAACTTTTTCAAGAAGTTTCGTTAGGTCGCATGGCGGGCCCTTTCGTTGATCTGCCGATAGAGAATTTAGTTGTATCCCCCTTGGGAATAGTGCCAAAGCGCGAGCCCGACAAATTTCGTTTGATTCAGCATTTGTCTTTTCCCAGGGGGTCGTCCGTGAATAACGGGATTGATCATGATTTATGCTCGGTAGTTTACACGTCCTTTGACAAGGCAGTGGTGTTCGTTCGGAAGTCTGGGCCTGGCGCGTTGTTAGCGAAAACTGATATCGAGGCGGCTTTCCGGTTGCTGCCAGTTCATCCCGAGAGTCAACGGCTGTTGGGATGTTTTTGGAATGGTGGGTTTTATGTCGATCGGTGTCTTCCTATGGGGTGCTCCATTTCTTGCGCATATTTCGAGGAGTTTAGTAGCTTCGTGGAATGGCTAACGAAGGGCGTAGCCGGGGTTGATTCTTTGATACATTACCTCGACGATTTTTTGTGTGTCGGCCCCAGTGGTTCGCCTATTTGTGGTAATTTATTGTATTCCTTGCAAAAAGTTGCGAGGGAATTTGGGATTCCACTAGCGCCTGAAAAGACTGAGCGCCATGTCTCTAATATCTGTTTTTTAGGGATTGAGATTAATTCGGTTGCTATGGAGTGTAGGCTTCCCGAGGATAAATTAACGTTGTTGCGTCAGGAGGTGCGGCGGGCCTATCGCTTAAAGAAAATCAATTTGCGCGATCTTCAGTCTCTACTGAGGAAGTTGAACTTTGCATGTCGGATTATGCCAATGGGTAGAGTTTTTAGTAGGCGATTGGCAGCAGCGACAGCGGGGGTTCGGGCACCACATCATTTTGTGAGGAACGGGGAGGAGCATAGGGCCAATCTTCAGGTATGGGACGATTTTCTCGGTCAATATAATGGTAGATCTCTCTGGATGTCTCCAGTACAGGATACGAGCGAGCTAGACCTTTTCACTGACGCGGCTGGGTAAGGCGGTTTTGACGCGTATGGAGGAGGTCAATGGTGTGCGGGGAGTTCGCCGTCTAGCTGGGTGGTCAGTGGTCTTACTCGCAATCTGGCCCTGCTCGAGCTGTTCTCTATGGTGGTTGCGGTGACCATTTGGGGGGATAGGCTCAGGGATAAAAAGTTTTGTTTCCGCTGTGATAACATGGGGGTGGTGTTAGCGATTAATAACATATCGGCATCTTCTCCACCCGTGGTTCAGTTGTTGCGACACTTAGTACTGGTTTGCTTGTCCTTAAACATGTGGGTGGTTGCAGTGCATGTGCCGGGGGTTCACAATTGTATCGCTGATGCTCTTTCTCGCTCGCAGTGGGATCGATTCCATCAATTGGCACCGGGAGCGGATCTGCTCGGTTTGGCTTGTCCGGAACATCTCTGGGATCTGGTTTCGGTTCCGCGGAACGGTTGATTCAAACATCGTTGTCGAGTGCGACGTGGAGTTCTCAATAGGGTTGAGGTCAGGGGCACATGGGGGCCACACCATGAGTTTCTCTCCTTTTATGCCCATAGCAGCCAATGACACACAGGTATTCTTTGCAGCATGAGATGATGCATTGTCATGCATGAAGATAATTTTGCTAGGGAAGGCACGGTTCTTCTTTTTGTACCACGAAAGAAAGTGGTCAGTCATAAACTCTACGTACTTTGCAGAGGTCATTTTCACACCGTCAGGGACCCTAAAGGGGCCTACCAGCTCTCTCCCCATAATTCCAGCCCAAAACATGACTCCGCCACCTCCTTGCTGACGTCGCAGCCTTGTTGGGACATGGTGGCCATTCACCAACCATACACTACTCCATCCATCTGGACCATCACGGGTTGCACGGCACTCATCAGTAAACAACACGGTTTGAAAATTAGTCTTCATGTATTTCTGAGCCCACTGCAACCGTTTCTGCTTGTGAGCATTGTTTAGGGGTGGCCAAATAATAGCTTTATGCACACTTGCAAACATCTGGAGGATCCTACACCTTGAGGTTCGCGGGACTCCAGAGGCACCAGCGGCTTCAAATACCTGTTTGCTGATTTGCAATGGCATTTTAGCAGCTGCTCTCCTAATCCTATTAATTTGTCTGTCAGAAACCTTCCTCATTATGCCTTTATCTGAACGAACCCGTCTGTGCTCTGAATCAGCCACAAATCTTTTCACATTACAATGATCACGCTTAAGTTTTCTTGAAATATCCAATGTTTTCATACCTTGTCCAAGGTATTGCACTATTTCACGCTTTTCGGCAGCAGAGAGATCCTTTTTCTTTCCCATATTGCTTGAAACCTGTGGCCTGCTTAATAATGTGGAACGTCCTTCTTAAGTGGTTTTCCTTTGATTGGGCACACCTGGCAAACTAATTATCACAGGTGTCTGAGATAGATTACAATGATCCAAAGAGCCCTAAGACACAATACCATCCATGAGTTTAATTGAAAAACTAATAATTAAATGTTTATGACACTTGTCCAATGTGCATAATAATTTGGAACACGGTGTATGTTCATCCAAACCCACTAAGGTTCCACGCTATGAAGCGCCAGCGTGAGGCCAGTCCGCCGCTGACTGCACAGAAAGTCCTGTATGAGAGAGTGGAAGCTAACCTAGACTAACTAATTAAAAGAAGAAGCCGAGAGTCACAAGGCGAAACGTGCGTCGGGACGTTGTAGGTAGTTTAGGGATCTATGCTTACAATTAGTTAGTCTAGGTTAGCTTCCACTCTGTCATCCAGGACTTTCTGTGCAGTCAGCGGCGGACTGAAACACAGCAGCCATACTCCACCTGTCCTGCTTGACAGAACTGTAAACTTAAACTGGAGCCGCTCAGTCACAGCGGCACCCGTCAGTTCTTATTATATGTCACTATAATCCCATGAATTACAATTACCCCGTGGAGTGTTACATTTATGCCTTCTCCCCGGCGATCTATATGTATTATAGCGCTGTATTGAAGTCCCATGCATCAACATCACATCTACATATGATACAGTAATGTTTATGTAAGGAGAGAAAATTTACATCTACACTAGTAACTATAGTCTGGATTTACTCTGCTTTGCACTGAAATGTAGCAGACTACAAACAGCTAACTAATAATGTGAATAATAAAACATAATTTGAAGCCTTAATATTAGGTTGGTTTAACCCCTTCCCGACATCCGCCGTGTATATATACGGCGCTGTCAGGAAGGTGTTCCCGTAAACCGCAGTACAGTTACGTTGCGGTGATGGTGCAGGCTCAGAAGCGGAGCCCGCACCATCACCACGGAGTGACAGCTGTATTATACAGCTATTCTCCAATCCGGCTGATTAACCCCTCAGATGCTGGGCTTAATAGAGCGCAGCATCTGAGGGGTTTTAACCCGAACGGCAACCCAGCGACGCAATCGCTGGGTTGCTATGGCAACCGGAGGCCAAATAATGGCCTCCGTGTCTGCCTTGCACGGAAGCCGATGAGGACGATCCTCATAGTCTTGTTGTCAGTGAATAACTGACAGCTCTAATACACTGCACTACGTATGTAGTGCAGTGTATTACAGTAGCGATCGGGCATCAGGCCCTCAAGTCCCCTAGTGGGACAAGTAAAAAAAGTAAAAAAAAAAAAGTTTGTAAAAATGTCGTAAAAAAATAAAAACACACAAGTTTCAAGTAAAAAAAAAACCCAAACTGCCTTTTTTCCCATAATAAGTCTTTTATTATGGGGGAAAAAAACAGATTTTTTAAAAAAAAAACTATACATAATTGGTATCGCTGCGTCCGTAATGACCCAAACTATAACATTGTTATGTAATTTATCCCACATGGTGACACCGTAAAAATAAAATATGAAAAACAACGCCAGAATCTTTGTTTTTAGGTCACATCTCCACCCAAAAAATGCTATAAAAAGTGATCAAAAAGTCAAATTTACTAAAATAACCAATAAAAATGACAATCCGTCCCGCAAAAAATAATCCCTGACACCGCTTTGTCCACGTAAAGATAAAAAAGTTATGGGTCTTAGAATACGGCGACACAGAAAACAAATGATTTTTTAAAAAAAAAGTGATTTTATTGTGCAAAAGCTGCAATACATAAAATAAACTATATAAATTTGGTATCGCCGTAATCATATCGTCCCGCAGAATAAAGTTAACATGTAATTTATGGCGCACTGTGAATGCCGAAAGTCCCCCAATAAAAATTATTCCAGAATTGCTGGTTTTTGGGAATTTCCTATACCAAAAAATGAAATAAAAACTGATCAAAAAGTTGTATGTGTCCCAAAATGATACCAATAAAATCTACAGCCCGTCTCGCATAAAACGAGTCCGCACACCGCTCAATCAGCCGAAAAATAAAAAAGTTATGGCACTAGTAATGTGGTGATGAAAAAACATCCCGATGTGCAGATCGGAGGGGAACATTCCTTCAGTTTCAGGGCCCTAGTATTTAGGAACCAGCAAGGGAAGGGACACAGCACATCTGCTGGAAGAGAGGGCGCCCGTATTATACCAGCGCAAAATTCCCAGCAAAATTCCCCAAACTACAAAGGAGAAAAAGTCCCTAAAAGGTGCAGAGCATTACAAAAGGGGGATAAGAAAGGACATCGTTTATTAATGCGACACCGGCCTGCACATAACGGATTCCTTACAGCGTAACACACATCTATGGATAATTGTATTATTTACCCCATTATTATACCCTCTTATTATACCTTGTACTCTGCACAGCTTACATATACCCTGATGTACTCCGCACAGATTACATATACCCTGATGTACTCCGCACAGTTTACATATATCCTGATGTACTCCGCACAGATTACATATACCCTGATGTACTCCGCACAGCTTACATATACCCTGATGTACTCCGCACAGATTACATATACCCTGATGTACTCCGCACAGTTTACATATATCCTGATGTACTCCGCACAGATTACATATACCCTGATGTACTCCGCACAGCTTACATATACCCTGATGTACTCCGCACAGATTACATATACCCTGATGTACTCCGCACAGATTACATATACCCTGATGTACTCCGCACAGTTTACATATACCCTGATGTACTCCGCACAGATTACATATACCCTGATGTACTCCTCACAGATTACATATACCCTGATGTACTCCTCACAGCTTACATATACCCTGATGTACTCCGCACAGCTTACATATACCCTGATGTACTCCGCACAGCTTACATATACCCTGATGTACTCCGCACAGATTACATATATCCTGATGTACTCCGCACAGATTACATATACCCTGATGTACTCCGCCCAGCTTACATATACCCTGATGTACTCCGCACAGCTTACATATACCCTGACGTACTCCGCCCAGCTTACATATATCCTGATGTACTCCGCACAGATTACATATACCCTGATGTACTCCTCACAGCTTACATATACCCTGATGTACTCCGCACAGATTACATATACCCTGATGTACTCCTCACAGCTTACATATACCCTGATGTACTCCGCACAGATTACATATACCCTGATGTACTCCTCACAGCTTACATATACCCTGATGTACTCCGCACAGCTTACATATACCCTGATGTACTCCGCACAGCTTACATATACCCTGATGTACTCCGCACAGATTACATATACCCTGATGTACTCCGCACAGTTTACATATACCCTGATGTACTCCGCACAGATTACATATACTCTGATGTACTCCGCACAGATTACATATACCCTGATGTACTCCGCACAGCTTACATATGCCCTGATGTACTCTGCACAGCTTACATATACCAGGGGCGTAGCTAGGGGGGGGGGCAAGCGGGGCATGTGCCCCGGGCGCAGTTCAGAGGAGGGCGCCAGCGTTCCGTGCCCGGCCATTCAGCGCCTTTCCACGAATGAAGCGACTGGTACCTTTTGTACCAGTGACGCTTCCGTCGATGAAAGGCGCTGACTGACTGACAGGGAAAGTCATCCTGCCCAGCCAATCAGCGCCTTTCATAGACGCTGTGTTCAACCCACTGGAGACCTGCGCAGAAGAGAGCAGGTCTCCATGGCTGCCGGACGGCGTGGGAGCGGGAATAAGGTGAGGTTGAATTTTTTTTTTTTTAAATTGTAATAGAAGTGTGGCTGTATCTGCGGGGGAGAGGGACTTTGTCTACACGGGGGGTGTCTATCTACAGGGGGACTATATCTACAGGGCTGGGCTATATACAGGGGGACTATATCTACAGGGCTGGGCTATATACAGGGGGACTATATCTACAGGGCTGGGCTATATACAGGGGGACTATATATACAGGGGGGCTATCTACAGGGCTGGGCTATATACAGGCGGATTATATCTGCTGGGCTACATACAGGGGGACTATATCTACAGGGGGACTATATATACAGGGGGACTATATCTACAGGGGAGTGTCTATCTGCAGGGGAACTATATCTACAGGGCTGGGCTATATACAGGGGGACTATATCTACAGGGGGACTATATCTACAGGGGGACTATATCTACAGGGGGACTATATCTACAGGGGGGCTATATACTGGAGTGGGCTGTCTATAGAGCACCATATACAGGGGTGGGCTATATAGTATATAGCCCCCTGTAGATATAGCCCACCCCTGTATATGGTGCTCCATAGATAGCCCACCCCAGTATATAGCCCCCCCTGTAGATATAGCCCAGCCCTGTAGATATAGCCCAGCCCTGTAGATATAGTCCCCCTGTATATAGCCCAGCCCTATAGATATAGCCCAGCCCTGTAGATATAGCCCCCTGTAGATATATTCCCCCTGTATATAGCCCACCTCCTGTAGATATAGCCCCCCTGTGTATAGCCCACCCCTGTATATAGCCCACCCCTGTATATAGCCCCCCTCTGTATATATAGCCCCCATGTGTATAGCCCACCCCTGTGTATATCCCATCCCTGTGTATAGCCCAGCCCTGTAGATATAGCCCAGCCCTGTAGATATATTCCCCCTGTATATAGCCCACCCCCTGTAGATATAGCCCCCTGTGTATAGCCCACCCCTGTATATAGCCCCCCTGTGTATAGCCCACCCCTGTAGATATAGCCCCCCTGTGTATATCCCATCCCTGTGTATAGCCCAGCCCTGTAGATATAGCCCAGCCCTGTAGATATAGCCCAGCCCTGTAGATATGGTCCCCCTGTGGATATGGTCCCCCTGTAGATATGGTCCCCCTGTAGATAGCCCACCCCTGTATATAGTCCCCCTGTAGATATAGTCCCCCTGTAGATATAGCCCACCCCTGTATATAGTGCCCCTGTAGATATAGCCCACCCCTGTATATAGTATCCCACAAATAACTCGCCCTATAGTGCTCCACAGAAAGCCCACCCCTGTATATAGCCCCCTTGTACATATAGTCCACCCCTTTATATAGTGCTCCACAGATAGCCCACCCTTGTATATAGTATATACAGGGGTGGGCTATCTGTGGAGCACTATATACAGGGGTGGACTATCTAGTGGAGCACTATATACAGGGGTGGACTATATGTACAAGGGGGGCTATATACAGGGGTGGGCTATCTGTGAAACACTATATACAGGGGTGGACTATATGTGGAGCACTATATACAGGGGTGGGCTATATCTCCAGGGGGGCTACATACATGGTTGGGCTATCTGTAGAGCTCTATATACAGGGGTGGGCTATATCTACAGGGGGCTATATACAGGGGTGGGCTATCTGTAGAGCACTATAGGGGGAGTTATTTGTGGGACACTATATACAGGGGTGGTCTATATGGGGGCACTATCTACAGGGGCTCTATGGCAGGCACTATCTACAGGGGGCTCTATGGCAGTTACTATCTACAGGGGGTACAGTGTGTGTGTGGGACACGGTGTATGGTGCTATTTTAATTAGAGGTGCAGTGTTTGGCGCTATTATATTTAGGGGAGTAGTGTGTGGTATAATGATAACTTTATATTTATTTATAGGTGCAGAAATTTTGGAAAAGTGAGAAGCTGAAGACATGTGAGCGGCAAACTGCAGAAATGGACCGGGAGAAGTGATCAAAGAGGTCTGGACCAAATGGAGAAAAAGAACTAGAATCTGAGACGTCACCGGTGAGTCACTCTGCCTCTAATCAGCACTGTAGTCACTGTATGATCTGCAGCGAGATGATGGGTGATATGATTATGATAGGATTTATTTTTTGTGAAACGGCATCTCCCAGCATATCCTTACCATTGTTCGGGCTATGCTGGGAGCTGTAGTTTTACGCCGTACAAACCTATACGGCAGGGGTTGCACTAAATTGAGCTGTATTTGTGCTGGTGCTGTATATATGTACCGAGCTTGGTTCTGGTGTTGTGTATAGAACCATATTGCTTGTGAAATGTACAAATAATTTTATGCTCGCGTTACATAAAAAGAAATGACATGTCGATTGGTAGAGGAAACAAACACGGCGAGGGGGAAGGAGATGTCGGGAAAGAGGTTGGGGGGGGGGCGCCAAACTGAATCTTTGCCCCGGGTGCTGGAGAACCTAGCTACGCCTCTGCATATACCCTGATGTACTCCGCACAGATTACATATACCCTGATGTACTCCTCACAGATTACATATACCCTGATGTACTCCGCTCAGATTACATATACCCTGATGTACTTCGCACAGATTACATATAACCTGATATACTCCGCACAGATTACATATACCCTGATGTACTCCGCACAGCTTACATATACCCTGATGTACTCCGCCCAGCTTACATATACCCTGATGTACTCCGCTCAGATTACATATACCCTAATGTACTCCGCACAGATTACATATACCCTGATGTACTCCGCACAGATTACATATAACCTGATGTACTCCGCACAGCTTACATATACCCTGATGTACTCCTCACATCTTACATATACCCTGATGTACTCCTCACAGCTTACATATACCCTGATGTACTCCGCACAGCTTACATATACCCTGATGTACTCCGCCCAGCCTACATATACCCTGATGTACTCCGCACAGCTTACATATACCCTGATGTACTCCGCACAGCTTACATATACCCTGATGTACTCCGCACAGCTTACATATACCCTGATGTACTCCGCACAGCTTACATATACCCTGATGTACTCCTCACATCTTACATATACCCTGATGTACTCCTCACAGCTTACATATACCCTGATGTACTCCGCACAGATTACATATACCCTGATGTACTCCACACAGATTACATATACCCTGATGTACTCCTCACATATTACATATACCCTGATGTACTCTGCACAGATTACATATACCATGATGTACTCCGCACAGCTTACATATACCCTGATGTACTCCGCACAGCTTACATATACCCTGATGTACTCCGCACAGCTTACATATACCCTGTTGTACTCCGCACAATTTACATAAACTCTGATGTACTCTGCACAGATTACATATACCCTGATATACTCCGCACAATTTACATAAACTCTGATGTACTCTGCACAGATTACATATAGGTGAGGTAGAAAAAGGGAACACGGCGCCGCAAATCAGATTCTGATAAATGGTAATGGAATTGGGTTAATGAAACAATTCCGCTTACCTCGGGTGATGGACACCAGACCGGTGTCGACAAAACTTAGGAAGCTGCAGCCAGGTCCACAACACAGCTAACCGAGGTTTGCTGTCGGTTTGTAGTAGTTGAGAGGTAGGAAAACGGGACCAACGGCGCTGCTTGGATCTTTGGTTGATACAAATACACAACCAACGGGATGGGTTAGGTGTATAGAGTTGTTTATTGTTGATAGGCTACGCGTTTCGACGTCGAACTGACGTCTTCCTCAGGCCAATACAGACTGTGCGGTTCCTGCCTTATTTAAGCATCAGGGCCAGGAAAAAGACCGCCAGTTGTCATAGGTCAAAGGTCACATTGAATGCAGAAAAAACACAGAAAAGAACAACAATGAAAGAAGAAGCAGCAATAAAAGTAGTTACAATTATCCTAATATAATAAAGATGAACGGGATTAATAACATGTTTGGAAAATGTCTTAAAAACTCTCAATTCCGCTAGCAGATCTGTACCGTACTTTCAGATTGAAATTTCTATAACAGCCAAAACTTTTATTTGTGTATCAGGATGTGGGTGAATAAACGATAATATATTAAATCTTTATTTATGTTTGAGTTTTTTGTGTGTTTTAACTGATGTTTGAGCGGAGGAACCAGAAGGAGCCCAAGGATTGCTAAGTCATAGCGTCCTTGGTTACTAGGAGTGAGCTAGAACTACGGAGAGCTGGAGGGGAACAGAAGGGTTTCAATGGACCGCATATTTGAACCGCACGGATATAATAATGGTTGAGAGCGTCCTTGGTTAGCGGTTGTCATGACCACAAGGATATCAAAGGGCTTACGCTAAATCTCACAGTGAGCTAAAACAGGTCAAAGGACTCCGCGCTGATAGCCTTGAGAAAGGCACCTGCAACGGAGCTGGTGAGTGACAGGACGTCCTGTTAATGAGGTATTGGATATTAGTGTCTGATTAGGTGAATGATTCATGGTAATTATTACAGACACCATCTACAAAGTTTAGGACGGTGGGAAATATGTCTAACTTGGTAATAGTTAAATTGATTTTTTGATTTTTGTCAATATCATATATTTTCTTAAAAAGAAGTTTGCAGGTAAAAACGACAGATTCTTTTATAAGGATAAAATAGAATAGAATAAAATAGAACAGAATAATCTTTTAAGAAAATTTGTACGTACACTGAAGGGCGGGGATAAATCTCGTTAATATTATGGACTACAGTTAATCTAGTCATAGATGTTAAAAGTGAATCGTTAAGACCTCTTAAAATTGCGATAATGTTTACTAATTGGTTTTTTATTTTTTATTTTTTATTTTTATTATAATTTTTATTTTTATTCTTATTCTAAAGATGACTCAGTGAGGTCATTCAGACCATTTGGATGTAGGGTTTCCAATTTAAAAATCCAAAAGTTTTCCCTTTGTTTTAACTTAACAAATCTATTTGGTAGGTCCACTGATATCTGCTCAATTGGGGTGACCTTAATCTCGGAAAAATTACACTTATGTTTGTATAGACAGTGACGGGACACACTTTGTTTAGCGAAACCTCTCGTGACATTAAACCTGTGGTTATTAATTCGGTTCCTTAGGGTTTGCGTGGTGCGGCCCACATATTGCAGATTGCAAGTGCACTGCAGTAGATAAATGACGTAGGAGCTACCGCAGTTTAAAAAATCTTTGATCATAAATTTTTCCCCTGTTTTTATGGAGTGATAATCCCTGCAGTTGTTTGAGATGTTATTACAACATAGACATCTGTTTTGGCCGCATCTAAAAGAACCTTTCGGATTTGGGAGTAGACCGTGATTTATTATTTTGATATTCCGTAATTTGCTCGGGGCTATTAAATTTTTTATTGTTTTCGCCCGTCTATATGTAATAATAGGTTTATCTGGTATTAGGGGTTTTAGGAGAGGGTCGTTTGTTAAAATATGCCAATGTTTTTTAAGAAAGGTGGCTATTGTCTTACTTTCTTTATTAAATGTGGTTATAAAGTTGGTTTTTGCCCTCTCACTATTTGATTTTGGCTTAGTATTTGTAAGTTTCAGTTCAATACATTCTTTCTGTGTTAGGCTTTGGGCTTTAGTTTCGGCACCTTTGATGAGGCTTTTTGGAAAACCTTTTTCCTGGAATTTCTGCTTTAAAATCTTACATTCCTGGTTAAAGGTTAGATTGTCTGAGCAGTTCTTTCTAATTCTTCTATATTGCCCGAACGGGATATTTTTGAGCCACGGGGGATAGTGAGCACTTTTAAAATCTAGATAGCTGTTCACGTCCACCGTTTTAAAATGGGTTTTGGTTGTAAAAAGGCCATTTTTCTTACCAATTGTCAGATCTAAAAAGTCAATGTTTGTGTCTGAGAATTTATGAGTGAATGAAAGGCCAAAACTGTTATTATTTAAAACCTCCATAAAATCATTGGCTGTACCGACGTCGCCGTTCCATATAAAAAACAGGTCATCAATGAATCGTTTATAGAATAAAATCCTGTCTCTAAAAACGTGCTTACTTAAAATGAGGGCTTCCTCGAAAGCCCCCATATACAAGTTTGCATAGGAGGGTGCGAATCTCGTCCCCATTGCGCATCCCTTTATTTGTTTGTAAAATTTCCCATCAGAAATAAACACATTATGGCTTAATATAAAATCTACGCATTCTATAATAAAATTAATTTGTGTGTTTGGATACCGTAGATCAGTTGCGAGATAGTCCAGGGTGACTTGTGTACCCTGTGTGTGTGGGATGTTAGTGTATAAAGATGATACGTCCGCCGTGAGAAAGTTGATATTAGAAATATCGCAGGTTGATTGTAATTGGAAGAGATCTCTTATAAGATGTGTTGAATCTTTTAAAAAAGATGGTAATTTGGAAACTAGGGGTTGAAGGTGGATGTCTACGAAATGTGATAAGTTACTTGTCAAAGAGCCTATTCCTGAAATTATTGGTCGGCCGGGTGGATTGTGAAGAGATTTATGGATTTTTGGTAGATGATACATAAATGGGATGGATGGGAATGGAACGGTCAGAAACATTTTTTCTTTTTTGCCTATCAAGTTTTCGGTAAATGCAGTTTCGATCAGGGCTTTATATTCTATTTCAAATTCATGGATTGGGTTGTGTTTAAGTTCCTCGTAATATAGAGTGTCTGATATTAATCTCTGTGCTTCCTTCAAGTAATCGGATCGGTCTTGTATGACAATGCCACCCCCTTTGTCTGCGGACCTAATTACTATGTCATAGTTGTTCTGTAGATTCTTTAAAGCTTTACGTTGGGAAGAGGATAGGTTGTCCCTTACAGTGTTAGTCTGTTGAATAGTTTTTAAATCAGAGCTTACCAAGTTGGAAAAGGTTTCTATGGCTGGACCCCTATGATGGAGGGGATAAAAGGAAGATTTGGGACGAAGATCAGTTGTAACTGATGTAACAATATCTGAAATAGTTTGGTCTGGTGTAGTTACTGGTGGGGTGATGGCGAAATGACGTAGTAGGGTTATTTTCCTCATGAATCTATTTAGATCCATAAATAGGTCAAAGCTGTCGTGTGATGAGGTGGGACAAAAGGACAGTCCCTTAGATAATAGGCTAGTTTCGTCTATATTCGGGACAAATTTAGATAGATTGAAAATTTTGGTTAAGTTATTTTGTGTTTTTTCTTTAGGGATGGCGGTGGAATTTTTGGTGTGGTGTCTACCTCCTCTACATCCTCTATATCTAACCCTAATTTTCTTTTGGATTGAGTTCTTTGTATAGGTAGAAAATAAGAGTGAATGGTTTGGGACGGAGTGGGATTCTTCTCTTGGGACTGGCGAAGGGACGTGATAGGGGGCATTGTAGGGGCATGGGGACAGTCTAAAAAAGGATTGGTGCTATTAGTGGACTTTGGGGAAGGAGGAAAGATTTGGGGGGTTAGGACCGGGGAGGATCCCACGAAATGGGTGGTTAAATCCAAAAGGGAGAGTGAATGGTCAGGAGTAATGGTTATGTTGGTAGATCCATTAAAAAAGGACTGGTCCAAGGAGCTGTCCAGGGGGGAGGGGGGAAGGAGATTGTGAAGAAGGAGATGTGCATCAAGATCGCAGGATTTAAAGGCGAACTGTGGGATAGGGCCTGGGGGTTTGGGATTAGGTGTGATCTGAGGGGAACCGAGGGTCGGGAGTGAAGGGTTAATAGAGACTGCGGTGGGTAGCCTATATTGGGTGGGTATTAATGGGTTGGAGGTATTTGGATGAGCACTGTTTGGGGGTGGGTTTGGGCCACGATGCAAAGGGATGGGGATAACGTGTTGTGTGCCCAGGGGACTCGTGGGTACTGATTTGGACCTAGAGGCTATACCTGCGATATTTCTAATATCAACTTTCTCACGGCGGACGTATCATCTTTATACACTAACATCCCACACACACAGGGTACACAAGTCACCCTGGACTATCTCGCAACTGATCTACGGTATCCAAACACACAAATTAATTTTATTATAGAATGCGTAGATTTTATATTAAGCCATAATGTGTTTATTTCTGATGGGAAATTTTACAAACAAATAAAGGGATGCGCAATGGGGACGAGATTCGCACCCTCCTATGCAAACTTGTATATGGGGGCTTTCGAGGAAGCCCTCATTTTAAGTAAGCACGTTTTTAGAGACAGGATTTTATTCTATAAACGATTCATTGATGACCTGTTTTTTATATGGAACGGCGACGTCGGTACAGCCAATGATTTTATGGAGGTTTTAAATAATAACAGTTTTGGCCTTTCATTCACTCATAAATTCTCAGACACAAACATTGACTTTTTAGATCTGACAATTGGTAAGAAAAATGGCCTTTTTACAACCAAAACCCATTTTAAAACGGTGGACGTGAACAGCTATCTAGATTTTAAAAGTGCTCACTATCCCCCGTGGCTCAAAAATATCCCGTTCGGGCAATATAGAAGAATTAGAAAGAACTGCTCAGACAATCTAACCTTTAACCAGGAATGTAAGATTTTAAAGCAGAAATTCCAGGAAAAAGGTTTTCCAAAAAGCCTCATCAAAGGTGCCGAAACTAAAGCCCAAAGCCTAACACAGAAAGAATGTATTGAACTGAAACTTACAAATACTAAGCCAAAATCAAATAGTGAGAGGGCAAAAACCAACTTTATAACCACATTTAATAAAGAAAGTAAGACAATAGCCACCTTTCTTAAAAAACATTGGCATATTTTAACAAACGACCCTCTCCTAAAACCCCTAATACCAGATAAACCTATTATTACATATAGACGGGCGAAAACAATAAAAAATTTAATAGCCCCGAGCAAATTACGGAATATCAAAATAATAAATCACGGTCTACTCCCAAATCCGAAAGGTTCTTTTAGATGCGGCCAAAACAGATGTCTATGTTGTAATAACATCTCAAACAACTGCAGGGATTATCACTCCATAAAAACAGGGGAAAAATTTATGATCAAAGATTTTTTAAACTGCGGTAGCTCCTACGTCATTTATCTACTGCAGTGCACTTGCAATCTGCAATATGTGGGCCGCACCACGCAAACCCTAAGGAACCGAATTAATAACCACAGGTTTAATGTCACGAGAGGTTTCGCTAAACAAAGTGTGTCCCGTCACTGTCTATACAAACATAAGTGTAATTTTTCCGAGATTAAGGTCACCCCAATTGAGCAGATATCAGTGGACCTACCAAATAGATTTGTTAAGTTAAAACAAAGGGAAAACTTTTGGATTTTTAAATTGGAAACCCTACATCCAAATGGTCTGAATGACCTCACTGAGTCATCTTTAGAATAAGAATAAAAATAAAAATTATAATAAAAATAAAAAATAAAAAATAAAAAACCAATTAGTAAACATTATCGCAATTTTAAGAGGTCTTAACGATTCACTTTTAACATCTATGACTAGATTAACTGTAGTCCATAATATTAACGAGATTTATCCCCGCCCTTCAGTGTACGTACAAATTTTCTTAAAAGATTATTCTGTTCTATTTTATTCTATTCTATTTTATCCTTATAAAAGAATCTGTCGTTTTTACCTGCAAACTTCTTTTTAAGAAAATATATGATATTGACAAAAATCAAAAAATCAATTTAACTATTACCAAGTTAGACATATTTCCCACCGTCCTAAACTTTGTAGATGGTGTCTGTAATAATTACCATGAATCATTCACCTAATCAGACACTAATATCCAATACCTCATTAACAGGACGTCCTGTCACTCACCAGCTCCGTTGCAGGTGCCTTTCTCAAGGCTATCAGCGCGGAGTCCTTTGACCTGTTTTAGCTCACTGTGAGATTTAGCGTAAGCCCTTTGATATCCTTGTGGTCATGACAACCGCTAACCAAGGACGCTCTCAACCATTATTATATCCGTGCGGTTCAAATATGCGGTCCATTGAAACCCTTCTGTTCCCCTCCAGCTCTCCGTAGTTCTAGCTCACTCCTAGTAACCAAGGACGCTATGACTTAGCAATCCTTGGGCTCCTTCTGGTTCCTCCGCTCAAACATCAGTTAAAACACACAAAAAACTCAAACATAAATAAAGATTTAATATATTATCGTTTATTCACCCACATCCTGATACACAAATAAAAGTTTTGGCTGTTATAGAAATTTCAATCTGAAAGTACGGTACAGATCTGCTAGCGGAATTGAGAGTTTTTAAGACATTTTCCAAACATGTTATTAATCCCGTTCATCTTTATTATATTAGGATAATTGTAACTACTTTTATTGCTGCTTCTTCTTTCATTGTTGTTCTTTTCTGTGTTTTTTCTGCATTCAATGTGACCTTTGACCTATGACAACTGGCGGTCTTTTTCCTGGCCCTGATGCTTAAATAAGGCAGGAACCGCACAGTCTGTATTGGCCTGAGGAAGACGTCAGTTCGACGTCGAAACGCGTAGCCTATCAACAATAAACAACTCTATACACCTAACCCATCCCGTTGGTTGTGTATTTGTATCAACCAAAGATCCAAGCAGCGCCGTTGGTCCCGTTTTCCTACCTCTCAACTACTACAGATTACATATACCCTGATGTACTCCGCACAGCTTACATATACCCTGATGTACTCCGCACAGCTTACATATACCCTGTTGTACTCCGCACAATTTACATAAACTCTGATGTACTCTGCACAGATTACATATACCCTGATATACTCCGCACAATTTACATAAACTCTGATGTACTCTGCACAGATTACATATACCCTGATGTACTCCGCACAGCTTACATATACCCTGATGTACTCCGCACAGCTTACATATACCCTGATGTACTCCGCACAGCTTACATATGCCCTGATGTACTCCACACAGATTACATATGCCCCCACGTAATAAACTGCAATACTATTAAAACTACTACCAAGCAAAATCCACGCTACAAATGGCGGTCCTTCCCTTCTAAGCCCTACAGTGTACCCAAACAGCAATTTATGTAGACAAGTAACGCATTACCATACCCGGGAGAACCCGTTTAACAATTTATGGGGTAAGATTCCTCAGTGGCACAAGCTGGGCACAACATATTGTGCGGCGAATAGTCAGATCAGTGGAAAAATTGCAATTTTCCCTTTGCACCATCCACTGCGTATTAATTTCTAAAAAACGCCTGTGTGGTCTAAATTCTCACTATACCCCTTGATAAATGCCGTTAGGGGTTTAGTTTCTAAAATGGGGTCACTTTCGTTTGGTACATCAGGGGTTTTGCAAATGCAACATGGCGTCCACAAACAATTCCAGAAAAATCTACACCTCAAAAGTCAAATACTGCTCCTTTTCTTCTGAACCCTCCCATTTATGTAAATAGCCATTTATAACCACATATGGGGTGTTACTGTGCTCTGGATAAATT